>NC_087215.1:49799179-49813051 GCF_015104395.2 Macrobrachium nipponense | reverse complement strand
ACATTTTTATTCTTCTCGTGGTCAGGTCAGCAACATGACCTCGTTGTGATCATGGTAACCTAGGCTCTTTGCCAGCTACTGGACATCATAATTTCTTTATGTTTCTTGCACTTGAATCTCAACGTTTCGTAGTGAAAAGCATATCTAAAAAAGTGTGAAGACTTTGACAAGTTGAGATATATATATACATATATATATGTATATATATTTATTTATGTAGTTTGGTCTACATAAATAAATATACATACATATATATATCTCATATATATATATATATATATATATATATATATATAATATATATATAATATATATATATACTAAAGTTGAAGGCGGTTGCTTGAAACCAGATAAGCATCATCGGAGGGTGGAGAGATACCAAAATCCTTTAAAGTTATTTATTTTGCTGACGTTTCAGGACCATGTGTCCCAATTTCGAAGCTAAAAAATTAAAAGAATAATAGAATTAAAAAGAGACTCAGATTAAAACATGATAAAAAGTTATTTCTTAACAAAATGCAAATTAGGTATAAGAGAAGGAAACAGTGATTACCAAGTAGTGCTGAAGGCAAAAGCTGAGTGACTGTCAGGGTCTGTTTTGGTGCCGACGGAAACTCAAGAGAGATTCGAGTATTGCCAATTGGTGTTCGTTTGGAGCTTTGCCTATGATTTTGAAATCCTTGTAATTTATATTGTATTTGCATTTTTTCCCATGATCTCTAATACAGGAAAATTCGGGGTTTGATATTTTGGCACCCGTACGATAGCTAACGCCACGATGGGAATCTAATCTTACCTTTAACAACCTCTGGGTGGAGCCCACGTACTTCCCCAGGTCACATCTGGGGCAATTAAACAAATAGCAGATATGTTGGCGACACATTCCTGTTATTTAGAAATAAAGATCGGGCAGACGAATTCCTCGAACTTGCCAATGAAATGCATCCAAATATTAAGTTCACAATTGAATATGAAAATGAAAATAAACTGTCCTTCCTTGATGTGTTGGATTTTAGACATGACGAACATTTTAATCCCACTGTTTTTAGAAAGAGAACGTTTACTGGTCTGGGTTCTAACTTTTATAGCTACTGCTTTTTTAATTTCAAGTTAAATTCCCTGTCTACTCTCTTCCACAGAGGGTTTACTTTAACATCCGGGTGGAATACGTTTCATGAGGAAATTACTTTTCTCCATCATTACTTTGTAAATAACTGTTTTCCATCAGAACTCTTTTACAAACAATTGCGAAAATTTTTAGATAATATCTTCCACCCAAAGTTTGAACTACCAACGGTACCAAAACTACATCTGTACGCTAGTGTCCCCCTAATCTATAATAGCCATTTTTATCAAGAATTGAGATTTATTGTAAGCAAATACCTACCGGCAGTCAACTTAAAACTGATCCCATGTAACCCAATGACCATCAAGTCCTTGTTTAAATATAAAGAGTGTCTGCTTCCTTTGATGACCTCGAGAGTCATATATTTGTTTAATTGCCCCAGATGTGACCTGGGGAAGTACGTGGGCTCCACCCAGAGGTTGTTAAAGGTAAGATTAGATTCCCATCGTGGCGTTAGCTATCGTACGGGTGCCAAAATATCAAACCCCGAATTTTCCTGTATTAGAGATCATGGGAAAAAATGCAAATACAATATAAATTACAAGGATTTCAAAATCATAGGCAAAGCTCCAAACGAACACCAATTGGCAATACTCGAATCTCTCTTGAGTTTCCGTCGGCACCAAAACAGACCCTGACAGTCACTCAGCTTTTGCCTTCAGCACTACTTGGTAATCACTGTTTCCTTCTCTTATACCTAATTTGCATTTTGTTAAGAAATAACTTTTTATCATGTTTTAATCTGAGTCTCTTTTTAATTCTATTATTCTTTTAATTTTTTAGCTTCGAAAATGGGACACATGGTCCTGAAACGTCAGCAAAATAAATAAATTTAAAGGATTTTGGTATCTCTCCACCCTCCGATGATAATTATATATATATATATATATATATATATATATATATATATATATATATATATATATATATATATATATATAGTATATATATATAAAATATACTTTATACATATTTTATATGTATATATATGATATGTACATATATATATATATGCATATACTAGCTGACCAACACTATCTGTCATTTTTGCTTTCTTTACATGTCACCCCCTTCCCACCCCATACCCTTCCTATAGGGGCTGAACAATGAACTAAAGGGCATCAGGAGCATCTCTATTTATCTCAGCAGCTCCGAAAACTATGGATTAAACGCTAATCTCTGTCATTTTCAGTTATTTTTACAGGCCATGCATTCCCACCCCTTCTCAACCAGGGCTCCCCTTCCTATTGGAGCTGAACTTGGACTTGAATGGATCACACACTAATATCTGTCGTTTTCGGTCATTTTTACATGTCAACCCCTCCCACCCCTTTTCACCACCACTCCCTATTGGGGCTGAACTTGCACTTGAAGTGCAACGTGAGTGTCACTATTCATCTCAGCAACATTGAAAACTAAGGATTAGACACTAAAGTATTTCCAAACCTTCTTGTTGTTTTAGGCAGGGCATGGGTGGAAAGTGGTGCTTCCAAATCCAACTTTCTCAATCAACTAATTAGTATTTGAAACCCCCCAAAAATACAGACCAAATAAAGAGTAAAACAATCATTGCCAGAAATTCTTTTCTTTTATCATTCAAAACTGTTCATACCATTTTACATTGGGTAACGATGTAAACATTGCTTTTATTCCAAAATGGTACACATTTTGAGCTACGATGCCAGGTCTCTTAAAGGATTCACATCCAAGATAAGCTGCCATTGAGGCATTTAGCAACTGAACCCAGATTTAGGAAAATGTGTATGGGAATAAAAAATCTCTATTAATTAAAATAATACAGGATTGTGTAGAGTATTTTAATATACAAAGTAAGTAAAGTGTGAAGAGTATCTTTATTTTCATAAAAAGAAAAAATGAAAAATGTTATACATTATTAATGTAGGGACAAAATTATTTGACAAATACACAAGTGCAGAATTCTCCAGTGTACACACACACATTATAATATATATATATATATATATATATATATATATATATATATTATATATATATATATATATATATATATATATATATATATACACCTGCACTAAATATATATTATTTATATCCGATATATATATATATATTTATATGTGTGTGGTGAGTGTATAAAAACTGAATCACAAAGATATGGACAGTGATGAAGGTATAAACAAACACAAATGTCACGAAGGAATATTGAAACAACGAAGTGGTTGCCAAGCCTTTCGACAAACTGTCCTTTAATAGCAGATTGATAAAAAGTTTAAAAGTAAGGTTACAAGAAAACTCGTATCATTGACAAGTGACATAGATATCCATAAGGACTGAGATTATAAGGAACAGATACATTATGTGATGTGAAACTTCAGCCTTTGAATAAATGTAATGTCATCAAACACCTTTCCCTGAAAACAAAACCTGGATTGGAGTGTGTGGTAATATATATACATACATATATATATATATATATATATAATATATATATATATATATATATATATATATATATATATATATATATAAATAATGTAAATTTATTATATACAGTACATACATACCGTATATACTACATAATATATCTATTATATAATATATATATATATATATATATATATATATATATATATATATATATATATATATATATATATATATATATATATATATATATATATATATGCAATCCAGGTTTTCAGGAAAGGCATTTGATTACATTACATTTATTCAAAGGCTGACGTTTCACATCGCATGATGTATTTCCAAATCCGAAAGCAGGTAACAAACTATTACAAAAAATGTTCGTATACATTATTATCTAAACTATATATATATATATATATATATATATATATATATATATATATATATATATATATATATATATATATATAATATGAAAGCACAGGATACCTACCTAAGTTGGTGGTAAATGTGTTTCTACAAAATAAAAACAAAACAGGAGTGAAAAGAAAATAAATAAAGATTAGGCAATGAACAACCGTGTTGGTGACTGTTTAGTGTAGGAACAGCTGGTTTTATCATAATAGATTTTTAAAAAAATGGATAGTTCCTTTACTCCTTATGTTTGCCTTAAAACTGTGAAGTCTTTGATGTCTGCGTGCGTGTTCCTTATCTTTGCAAGGTTCTTTTGTTCGATTAGTGAGGACTAAACATTCAACTCCCACTTCTTTAGTTCACCCCCGTGAGAACAGAATTGAATCCTCGATAATCTCATGGTAAATCCCATATGTACCTAAACTACATCTACGATAGGTATATTTGTAAATCACCTTGGATGCAAACAGGGGACTCACTCTATCCTTGAACTTGAATAAGGATCCGATGGTTCGTGGGTTCTTCGGGATGAGTTTTAAACTTAGTGCGGGTGATTTGTTGTCAAATAAACTCACTTTTTTTTAAATTATATCTACGTAGGATAATGGGTTATGGGATGCACTCTGTAAGTGAATCGTCCAAACCCCAGGACTGAGTAAAAAACCTGCCTTAAAAAGAAGCTATTCTACAGAAAATTAAGCTTCAAATACAGGCAATGTCAACAATTATGAAATAATTAAGTCTTACCTGAATGAGGGGGGGAGAGGGTTACCCTTTTCTGAACTCCATCAAGAATCTCGTGATCACAGGAAAGTCTTCAGGTCGGAACTAGGAGTTTTTAAGAGGAAACGGGGATATATATGATGGCTGAGAGACGTCGATTGTCAACAAATTGTCTGCTTTTCAACGCTTGACATACAATTCGTTAAACATGCGTTTTTACCTGTGGGAAATAAAAGAAATACTGATGACATCAATATGAGTATGGATATATAAAACATACATACACACACACACACACACACACACACACACACACACACACACACATATATATATATATATATATATATATATATATATATATATATATATATATATATATATATATAATTTTAACTCATGATTCGCTTATCACACATCACAATAGATGAAAAAATAGAGACAAGATGTTTACTTCCTGACTGGTTTTCGACTATCCCAAGCCATATTGACTAAGGACTAACACATGGTGTTAGAAACCCCACAAATATCTAGAGACAGTACTGACGAACATACACGACCATTTGAGACCACAGATCCACCCACTGGAGGGTCGTCAAAGGGGAGTGGCGACCAAATCATTCGGGCTAGTGATAGAAAACCACAATAACACTCAGGGACAATACCAACAAACATATAGATCATATATATCACCTGTACCTGTCAAAATAGAAAAGAATGTAGAATTTACTGCAAAGGCCAAGCCCTGGAACCTATGATGTCATTCTGCGCTGAGATGGAAACTGACAGTTAAAATTTTGGTTTGAAAGGTGTAACAGGAGGAAAATCTTACAATAGCAATATGAATCAACCGTTAATAGAGGTTGGAAAGTAAGATGGAAGAGAGAGAATATGAATAGAGGTACAGTAAAAGGAATGAAAGGGATTGCAGCAAGGGGCCGAAGGAAAGCTACAAAGAAACTGAAGTCATGTTTAATGTACACCAAATGAAAATAAAGTGTACTGACAGCACTCTACCTGTCAGGTGTCGGGGTTAGGGAGGTAAAAATACTCATTAGTACTGCTGGCCCCGGTACTGTTTACAAATATGATCATCCTTTTCCAGACATCTCAGCTGACTTCTATAATACTTGAACATTTTACAAATTTCTTTTGAAGTTATAAGATCAAGTTTATACACGACTTCACTGATATGCATATTATAGCCATAACTTTTATACAGCTAGAGTCAATAATATTATTCCTTTTTGCCCATTCCCAGTTGAATATGGATGGATGGATGTATGATATTTAGGGCAAAAGCCCAGGCACTGGGGCCACGAAGGGCATTCAGCGACGTAATGAAGGGTAAATAAATTAAATTATGGTAAATGAATTTATGACTTAGTGAAAGAAATTATTAATAAAATTATACGTGACCAATACATAAAGATATAAAGTTTACTGAATGTAGTAATATATATTAAAAATAGTTTAATGTCTTTAAAAATCTGTATGGTGTGATATCTACAGGAAAAACTAAACGTTATTAAAATTTTGTAAGCGAGTCCTGAACTTTTTGAATTAATGAATGAAAGCCATTACATTTTTTAATAGCTTCTAAAGTGCTTTAAGAATCTGAGTATATGGCAAAATTAGTGTCACTACTTTGACGAACTAAATGTAGGGTAGACACTACGGCTGTTACTTCGGCAGCAAATATTACTGCAGAGTCAGGTAATTTAGCTGTGCTATGTGCTGTATCACCAAAGATAACTGCACACACCCAACACCAATATCCGACTTTGATCCATCTGTATAGTCTTCACATAATTAGTATGGGTAACATCGTGCACTAAGAATTTTCCCTTAATCTCTTCTTCAGTGCAGTCATTTTTATTAAACGATTTCTTGCATACTAATGCTTCTGGAATAAGCCATGGAGGATTTACAGGATGTTCTACTCCCAGGACTTTCTGGGATTTGAGATGGTTATCCCTAGCATCCTCATTCAATCGAATTTGGAATAGTTTAGAAGCTCTTGCACTAAAGAAATTCAGCGAGTCTGTTTCCTTAGGGATTTTGGAAGCACTTTTCATTCTAGCCACGTATCACAACCCTAGCTCTTGCCTTCTTAGATCAAGGGGAAGATGATCTGTATCGACATATATGCTTTCAACAGGCGAAGTTCTAAAAACCCCTGACCATATTCTGAACCCCATGGTCTGTACAGCATCCAATTCCTTTGGCTTGGTTTTACAAGCTGAGGAACGACACAGCAAGTCATATAGCATCAGAAGGGATTTCTTATCAGCCCCTCAACTATTGTTTAACGTTAATCTTTAGGGCATTAATGTGGCGGGCCCATGTTAATTTGTGGTCAATAATCATCCCAAAGATTGTTTAACATTAATCTTTAGGGCATTAATGAGGCTGGCCCATGTTAATTTGTGGTCAATAATCATCCTCAGAAATTTGACTTAATTTTCATAAAGAATTATAGAGCCTTTTAAACTAAGTGTAGGAACCTCTTCCACACGCCGGCATCTGGTAAATGTTACTGCAACTGTTTTGGAAGAGGAGAATTTGAAACCATTCTCGTCAGCCCACTTAGTAATACCATTAATAGACCTTTGCAATGAATCATATCCTGTGCAGTATATTGCAAGGTCATCGACAAAAAGTGAGCATTTAACAGGAGGCAAGATTTTTTTCAACCACAGTATTTATTGCCATTGACAAGATTGCTACACTTAAAACGCTTCCTTGGGGAACTCCTTCCTCCTGCACAAAAGGTTGGGAGAGGGAGTTTCCCACTTTGACCTTAAAAAATCTGTTAAAAAGGAATACATAGATCTGATTATTCTTCCACATGCCCATCTTGTGCAATTGTTTCATGATCAGCAAGGGGTCAAGGGTGGAGCGGTTTTTTCTGAAATCAAACTGAAATGATTATATTAATCCTTTGGTTCCTAAGTGCCGAACTAGTCTTACACACATCAGCTTATACACACAGCTTGTAAGAGCTATTAGTCTATAGCTGGTGGCTAGGGAAGCATCTTCATTAGGCTTTTTAATATGAACAATTATGGATATTTTCCAATCCTTGGGTAAAATTCCAGTTTCCCATATGTAAGGCCTAAGGTTATAATTAATGATATATTGCCAATATGTTCGCTGTGACCTATTGGAATGTGGAGAGGCAACGACCTGAGAAAAGCTGATGAATGGTTTCTGTAGGTGGCGTGACAAAACTGCATAGAAAGATGAGTCAATGTACGACAGTTTATGAACTCTTCTCAAAGTGCCTTTGGGAAACTGTTTGCAGCCAGTAATATGAGGCGCTAACGAAATATGCATTCGTATGTGCATGTGCGCTTCTTCTATTCTTAATGTATGATACGCAAGTCTATGGGGGATTTGGCATAGAGGCGTCTTTGGAAGAAAGACCAGATGCTGTGGTGCTCTCCGAAGTGGTTTTTTGATAAGTGTGTGAAATAGTCCGGCTGCTTGGGTGAGTTTTGAACTGTTTTAGCCAAAGAGTGGCTTGTTACCTATTTGACATTTTTGTGGGAATATTCAATCTTTAATCTCTGATTGTTAAACTTGTGTGTGTACTTACGGGGTGTTTCTATGTCTTTGAAACAGACGGTTTCTGGCAAGGAACTATGGGGGACCAGAGAGCCCTGATGGATAATAGACATTTTGGTGTGACGATTTACTGTTTAGACATTTTGATAGTGGGGTAACTTGAATTAAGTTAGTCTGTGAGACCTAATTGTTTTGCTGTTTTTCGTTGTTAATAAATGTTTATTTTATAATGCAACTCTCTCATTTTGGTTACCTGTTATAGTGGAGAGAAAGAGGTGAAGAGAGAGAGGAGGAGGGAGAGAGAAGAAGGAGGAGAGAGATGAGGAGAGATTGAGAGAGGAGAGAGAGGAGGTATCGCTGTTAGAGAGAGAGAGAGAGAGCGTCGCTTGGCGAGAGAGAGAGAGAGAGAGAGCGGTCGCTTGCGAGAGAGAGAAAAGAGAAGGTCGCGAGCCGTTGGTTGTTTAGAGAGATTGTGTATGCCTGACGCTCGGAGTTACACTTTACCAAATGAATAATGAGGTTCATAACCTCATTACACATATTTTGTTTATGATCTTGAGTAAATATTTTATGGCATCTTCTGGGAAGGTGTTCAAGCATTTCATATATGATTGTATCCTCACCTGAAGTGGTGAATTAGTAGAGAGCGCTGCCCGTAATTCTCTAAGGAAAAGTTTGTAGTTGTATGGTTCAGATTTTTCCTGAATCAAATTTTCAGTCATCTCAGCATTCCTAAATTTTTGTTTTTAAAATTCTCCAGAATAATTGTTGGGGCTGGAGACTTTAGAAAAGTATTTTCCTAGCTCATTGGCAACTTCAGTTGGCTTTGTGATCAGTGTCATTTATTTTAACGCACAAACCAGTATTTCTTTGTTCTTTGTCAAAAGAATATTTGTTGAATATTACTGTAAGCTTGATGCCTAGCGTTTTCATTTTTTTTATTATCAATACCTATTTGCAACGCTAGCTTACAACCTAGGTGGTTGGCTAAGCCCTAATTCCTGGTAACATGGCATTGCAACATAGCATATCAAATTCCAAGCCTATTAATTCTATGTCCTAGTTACAATCAATGTCTCATTCTCTTGAGTTCAATTCCAAGTCCTCATGACTACCACATTCTGGAATGATTGCGTCCTCTTGATTAAGTGCATTGAGTAGGTTAGGCTAAGTAATTTAGTAGCAGGGCCATTAGAGTAGTAGCGGTAGAATATTCAAAGTAACCTTATATAGGAGTAGAGTAGCCTGTCGTCACAGACGACCATTAGTTCTCATTTAGGCTATACTACATTATTAATTCAGTAAGTTATAACACTTAGAATCTCCACCTATAAGTTAGGTAGGCCATTGTAGTTAGCCGTATCGCTGCTCTAAAACCTCAGTTAGAGAAGGAGAACTGTTTAGTCGAGGCGGTAGACTTATTAGCCAAGGCCTTCACACCTGAAAGGGAGTGAATGCCTTCTTAACAGGGGGAGCTGTTACGTTTATAGATCACCTCATCTCTCCAGTACTCATAAAATGAATTTATTAAGAAATGGCAGTCATCTTACTCCTAACATCAGCTGACTTAAGAGGGAAACTCATAACAGGCCAGACAGTCATTCCGGGCGCCAGTCGTAGTAGTGGGTGAATGCAAATTCATTAAGCATTAGGGACACATCACAAGGGGAGTGTGTAGCTAGTTAGGTACTTCTGAGGCCTACTCATAAGATCCCTTATCCTGTGACTCTTCCGCTGGCTGTATGTCTGTTTCCCGAATGACCTGCCAACGGGGGGGCTACCCAAATGCCCAGGATTCACACCTGACCTCATCTTCAGTTCAGCTCAGTCTCTTCTTGAAATGGCATCAAACGTTCCGATCCTGGCCTGCACCCATAGGCCTAAACAAAGGCGCCGACTGGCACGCCTTAAACTCGGACAGCCGACGCCATCCTCTCCAAATTACTCTCAATAAGGCACCCAGGTACGTCTGAGTTACATTCATATTACCAGTTTCTTTTACTCCATGTCAAAAAAACTTTCCCACATTTACCAATTCAAATTCCTGCTTCTCAAATGAACCTCCTTTTGTTCATCCTACCTAGCGATCGCATGCTGGCCCCGTGACTCGTCCCAGATAAACAAAAATCTTCATTGAGCCATTCTCTTTAAGCACTAGGGTTCTCCCATTGTGTGTGATTAAGGATAAATTCCCTCCATAGTGCATTAGACATAAATATTGTGAGAATTCTTTGTTTTTATGTTGTGTGTAATTTGGGATTCATTTCCAGATTGCCACTGCCGGCTCCGTGCCCCCTGTCTCCTTGCAAGAGCTTTTGTTACCTGAGAAAAGAAATTGGGAAACCAGCTGTGCAGTAGATGTTGAATTCGGTTTGCATTTTTTTTTTTTTTCTTTTTTTTATCACCTCCCTATTTTTGCTTTCGTGGGATAATATACTGGGCGTGGGGCGCGTTTGCCTTTTGTTATCCATTTTTGGGTGAAAATTTGTGTTAATTTTTCTTGATTGGGTTTGGTGTATATAAATACATTGATGTTATTGAGATCGGGGAAGCTTATAGAACAAAATAGCTTTCGGAAACAGAGAAAGATGGCGGACGCTAAGAGTACCACAACGCTACTGCATCACGTAATGAACGTGAGTGCAGGCGTGAGTCCATTTATAGGGATGGTAGATGGCGTTTTATCACAGCCTATACAAATTTTTATTGAAGGAGTTAATAATTATTTAGCGGGAAAGAATATATCGGACGATGTAGAGGCATTTAGAGAGGCGAAAGCTTTGCTAGATTTCAATGGGGAGACCTCTCCCATCGTTGCCGGAGTTTCCAATTTAGAAAATGTCGTACCTGGACGGACTTGCAAGCATTTTTTAAAACAGCTTATGGCTCAAAGGAACACGGAGATATGGTGAGGGACCTTCGGGGTCTTTATAAACTACAGAAGGGCACTAATAGCCTTGTAGAACATAGTTCAAAACTGTTTGACGCAGTGGCGGATTGGGTAGGAAAATTGAAAATATCTAAATGGGTTACAGGGAGTAATGTCTCTCTTGAGAACATTCATAAACTGATCTATTTTTCCCTGCTCTTGCACGATGTACTGGATGTGATAGTGAATATCTTTGATGAAAAGATTGAACCTACTTCAGACAAAGAATTACTTTATACCCAAATTGAAAAACATATGTCTAAATGTCCCGCTGTAGATAGCACAATTTTTAATGGGACAGGCCCGAGGGATAGAGTGCAAAGAGACACAGAATTTTCTCCTCCCCGTCTGTGAGCAAAAGTTGAATATAACAAAAGATCGATCGATCAAAAGCAACAGCAGTTGTGCTGTTTCAACTGCAATAAACCAGGGAATCCAAAGAAATTGTGTGAGAACTTCCCAGGCAGGTCAAACCAGAGGGCAAAGGGATCGGCGAAATTTTTGGAAGCCCGATCAAATTTTTGGAAGCCCGATCAACAAAAAGGGTAAATGCCATCGTGGTCTCGTGGGGGATGCCCCAGAGCCCAGGCCTATAGTCAATGGAACAGTAGGGATGTGGATATCCCGATATTTATAGACTCGGGGGCATCAATAATCTAATGGACTATAATTTGTGATCAATCCATGTTTTCCATTTACCCTTTGCAACCCTCAACGGAGACGGTGTGTGATGTGCAAGCCCATAGATTAAATACCCTGGGTTGTGTTCAAATACAGTTTACTCTCGGTGACAGAGTGTTAACAGAACCATTTTTGGTAATGAAAGGAATTGCATTGGGCAACAGACTTTTGCTGGGTCATCCTGCTTGTAGAAGACACAAGATTTCGATCCATGCGGGTGTTAATGGGATAACAGTCGGGATACCGGCTGTTTTTCTTCCTTATGAGGACGTGAATAGAACGGAAGATATGGAGGTTATTGAAAGAGGAGATGTGCTCGGTAATATTAATGGCAGTGATACGAGTGTTATGGAGAAAGGTAATATTAAAACCCACGTTGCTGATATGGGAAATGATTACGGGGGTTCTATCAGAGTTCACAGTGATAACAATGGTGGTGATGATACTTTGGATGGCGATGTTGATACTAATATTGATGTTATTTCTGATACTAACAATGCTGGGGATGATACTGAGGGTGGTAATGTGTATGGGGCAGTGGAAAGGGGAGGTACTAACCACAAATATAGAGGTGTTTTATCTGAAGATATTATATTACTACCTGGTTCGAAGACTATGGTAAAAGTTAAATTGAAGGAAATGAGAAAACCCACAGATGTGTGTGCTATTGAAAATAGCGAAAAGCTTAGAGGGGTTGTTAGCACGGCATCGGTGAACAGTGTATCCAAGGATGGGTTTACGTGGTTAGAGTTGCTAAACTGTAATGATACAGTTAGGAGATACCAGAATACATATATATTGCATTTCCAAGATTGGAGTTGTGATAGTGGTTCAGTGGCTATCGTAGAGGGGAAACCTGAGTTTTCGGAGGCAGAAATGCAATCAAGGAAACGAACTTTTAGAGAACATTTAGCTAATGTGGATTATAACGAACATGTTGAAGCGATAAGCGGGCTCTTGGCAGAATTTGGGGATACGGTAGCCTTACAAGGTGATAAATTGGGGTTGACTAATGTGTTAGAGCATAAGGTAAATTTGGAGAGTGGCACAAAACCTATTTATATTCCTGCATATCGCATACCTTTCAAATTCAGAGAACAGGTAGAGAAAGAGGTTAATAGATGGGAAGAAGAAGGAATCATTAGACCCAGCGTGTCTCCTTACAACTTTCCCTTGTTAGCGGTGCCTAAGAAAGACGGTTCTGTCCGTGTATGCGTCGATTTTAGATGTGTAAATGAGAAGACGATCCCTGACCGCTACCCAGTCGCGTGCATACCAGATACCAGATCCTTTTGTTGAAACTGGGACTAATATTTATAGCTCAATTGATTTGGCGCAGGGTTTCTTACACGTCCCTCTTAGTGAGAGTAGCAAGGAATATACCGCTTGGTGAACACAGTTTTGCATGGGTTATTGGGCCAAAATGTTTTTGTGTATATGGAAGACATCCTAATTGCAACGGACACGAACGCGCAACACCTGGAAGTGCTTACAGAAGTACTTAGGAGGCTTGATCAGCGGGGTTGAAAATTAAGCTTAGCCAAGTGCTCGTTCTTGAAAAAGCAGATCACATATCTAGGCCACGTCATATCTAAGGAAGGGGTTAGAAGTAAATGACGATAAAGTCAAAGCAATAGCGAATTTTCGCACCCCCAGATCAAAGAACAGATTAAGTCATTCCTGGGTTATCGCCGGTTTCATTAGGAAGTTAGCGAAAGGGTTCTCTAATATAGCAGCTCCCCTAACTGATGTATTGCGGTAAGACGTTAATTTCAATGGAAGGAACCCCAGGCGGAGAGTTTTCAAAAGCTCAAGGACGCACTAATGAATCCCCGTTTTGAAGTTTCCAGATTTTAGCGAACCTTTTACATTAGTGACTGATGCAAGCCAGGAAGGTATAGGTGCTTGCCTTATGCAAAAGTTCGATGGGAAATTTCATCCTATAGCTTTTTATAGCAGGAAGTTCTGGACAAAGGGTTATATATATATATATAATATATTAATTATATATATATATATA
>NC_087215.1:49656679-49794179 GCF_015104395.2 Macrobrachium nipponense | reverse complement strand
AAGAGCAAGTCTTTGCAGTGCAAAGCACTGAAGAGGGTAATCAACAATTTCTATATTAGAAACAATTCCAAAACAAAAAAGCAAGGGTTCCGACAGTGCTGCCTTGTATGTCATGTTTGTTCTAATAGCTAGGCCCTTAATCTCAAAAGATATAAAATAAAATGTAACTCTGTTTCAATAGATTTCAACTGAGCTCTGAGCATATTTTCCATACAGATTGGTATGTTGGATATATGAAATCATTAGTTTTTGCACAAGGTGCCTAGTCATGATAGGAAAATTTAAAAATTCACATGTGAAGATCACAGTTCAGAAAAGGGATGCATAGACGACTCCCTCTCCCTCTGCCTGTGTTAAAACAGAGAACAGCAATGAAAACTATTCTTTTGCCCGCTGTAGAAGGAAGAAGGAACAAATTACTGTTCAGCTTATTTGGGGCCACTAGATAAGCAGTTCCAGTGTCCAGGTTCTGACTCACAAACACACTGGAAGTTATTAGTTCTTCCATGTGGTAAACAGGTGCACTTGAGGGGAGCCGAGCGTGAACCCAACCGCTTGACACAAGACTTACATTCATATTGTCTAGGCCCGACAAAATGTGGTGCCTGGGAGATTTCAGTTTTCTGAGATTGAAAGGCAGGCAAAATCTCTAAGAAGCTGACATGGCACTTCCTCAGAACAGGCGACCATCTTCCTGCTACTTGATGATCCTCCCAATGGCCTCCCCAACCCGTCACGGAGGCAGCCACATGTATCATCACTTGTATGAACAGTCAGGTCAATCTGTTTTCAAGAGACCCTGTCTAGTATCTTCCCAATCTCAGATGAAGGCAATCGCATAGCCTTTTCCTGGAATGTGGGAGCTAGACTGTTTACATCCTACAGTTGTAATCTCAGGATTAGATTAGATTAGATTATGAAATTTAAGTCTTGAGGACCAAGCGCCGGAAACCATCAGGGTTATATAGCGCCCAATCTCAGGATTAGATCTACCACAGATGCAAACTGTAACAGGCTCAGACTTCGTTCTAACTGTCGTCTAGAAAAGCTGGGATGTGCAAAGAATCTTCTCCGAGAAGCGGTGCTTTCAATGTGGTATGGCAGTTGGCACGCAAAGAATCTTCTTGGGTCCTTCCTTATTCTGGTTTGAGTGTTGTTGGGTAAAAAAAGCAGCAGCTGCAAAGAAAACTCCAAAAATATCCCAGCTTCAGAGAACATCTGCTGGATGTAAGGCAGGATTTATTCCTAATTATTAGGAAACCTTTTGACTGGAGTCTGTCAAATACCATTGTCAGGTTTTGTCATCACTCTTCTAAGGTGGCTCCCAAAATTAGCCAATCCTCTAGACAGAAAGCCAGTTAAATTCCTTCTTTCTTGAGCTCCCATACAACAAATACAGTGTAAAGAAACATTTATGAAGTAATATGTGTTCATACATGACAGGTCGAGGATCACCTTTCGTTTGAAGGAATCGTTCTTAGGGACACTGAATAATGGTGGCAAATATATACATCTTTCTCTATGGCCCCATTTTAAGAGTGTCAAGTTTTTTTTCTTGTAAATCCTTTAAAAAATTATACTGTCACTCCAAGGGAAAGTGGGCTTTGACTGCATGTAATGCTGAAGACGACCCTAACTATGAAGGTAGTATTGGGCTCAACCTCTTCCATGTCATTAAATGCAGTCCAGGAGTTGACTTTCCTTTTCTTTGGTAAGAGCGTCTTTGCCTGTTTCAAACCAATATTTGGAGAAAACTAGTTCAATACAAGTGAATTAACAGAGGAATCGGAAGCAGAAGAGAGAAACTACCCAAACAACCCAGACTACAGATGACGGAGAAGAGTATCTTCATATAATCATTGCGATGAATCTTAACCATTATACCATTAATAAATGTCTTGTAAAAAATGTAATATGTAAAATTTAGTGTAAATATATTACAAAATAATATTAAGTTTAAATAATATTAATATTAAGTTTAAATTAGAAAACTGGAACCTTTGCTAAATAGAATTATACTATTAAGAAATAAAATTTAAAATATGTAATCTGTACAGCTCACCATGTTAATATTGTAATACTATGTTAATATTAAGGTCATAGTAAGAAAAATTGTACCCTTATCCAAATATTATTATTATTATTATAAAAGTAGTTTAACCAGACCACTGAGCTGATTTTCAGCTCTCCTAGGGCTGGCCCGAAGGATTAGATAAAATGCCAGGTCTAGCTCTTAGGCCAGAGCTGGGACCAAGTTGGTCATTCAGGATAATAAATAAATTGCACCATGGCAAATGCTTTCATACTAGAACACACACACAATAAATACTTTTACTCATGTTCCCTTACATACATACTAAAACGGTATATTAAAATTCAGAATTAGTTTTAACATTTTGAAATGTTTTAAAATTCACTAAAAACACCAATGTTTTATATTTTATCAATTAAATTGCAGTTCCTCAAAAAGTCAAAATCGGAACTACCGAAAATGTAAAAGATTCTGACAAAATTTCTTTTATTGTCTTATTTCCAAAAGTTGACAGTCTCTGCTGGTCATACTTTGGACACTCGCACAAGACATGTCTGACTGTTACCAACTCCTTGCGACTCCGAACACTCTGGAGCAGAGTCGTGTGGGCTGCTCATTAAGTGTCCATGTGTCAGACGGGTATGGCCTATACGGAGACGTGTCAGAATTACTTGTTCATGTCTCTCTCTCTGATATGATGAA
Organism: Macrobrachium nipponense; assembly: GCF_015104395.2. Lineage (NCBI taxonomy): Eukaryota > Metazoa > Arthropoda > Malacostraca > Decapoda > Palaemonidae > Macrobrachium > Macrobrachium nipponense. The sequence goes on along the minus strand of NC_087215.1, from coordinate 49,791,445 downwards.
CTCCACTTTCCAACATCAGGTTTTATTTGCTTTAATTTGTTATTTTCTGACTCTTCATTCCAAATATGTTGCCATTTCCTTAAAATACCCATCTTTAAGTATGTTACATAATCACTCGTTGGGAGATTCACACTTGATCTTGTCATTTGAATTGCTTCTTTGGCTGCTTTGTCAGCCTCTTCATTTCCTTTGATCCCTACATGGGCAGGGATCCAACATATTTCTACTTTTTTCCCAATAATATCTAATTTATGAAGTGATAATTTAATTTGTTGTACTATATTATTTTTTGGTTTGTAACTCTGGATGGCTTCTATGGCACTTCTCGAGTCACTAAAAATCACAAAATTATTGAGTGATGTTTCTTTAATTATTTTTATGGCCGAGGCTATTGCGCAAAGTTCTGCTGTGAATACTGAAGCTGTATTAGGAAGAGAGAATTGGTATGATTTGTCCTGGGACACTGCAGCATATCCCACTCCATGTTCCGATTTAGATCCATCTGTGAATATTGCATAATGTGGACCTTTTCGGTTCATATGTTCTATTGTGTGTTGTCTATGGTGTGATGGCGTATATAAGTATTTTTTTGATAAATATTTTAATTGTGTGCAAGTTTTCATTTTATTCATTGTCCAAGGCGGAGGTAATTTTACTACTGGAGGAATTTGTATATTCACATTTAGTGACTCAAACAGTCTTCTAGCTCTAATTGGAAAAGGGGGTGGATGATTGTTTATAAAAATATCTCTGAGTTCAAATAATTTTTTTGTTGGAGAATCACTTGTCCTAATTCTCAGAGCACTCTTCATTATAACTAGCTCTCTATGGAGAGAGAGAGGTAGTTCACCACATTCAACCTGTAAGGAAGAGGTCGGTGATGATTTAAAGGCTCCTGAACATATTCTAAGGCCCTCATTATGAACTGGGTCCAACGTTTTCAGTGCTGCGTCTGACGCCGAGCCATATACTTCACTACCGTAATCAATTATAGATAGGACTGTTGCTTTGTACAGTAATGTAAGGGTTTGTCTATCGGCTCCCCAATTAGTGTTTGATAATTTTCTAATTAGATTTAATGCTTTTTTACATTTTGATTTCAAGTATGTTGTGTGTGGTTTCCAGTTTAAGTGAGTATCAAACACTAAACCTAAAAATTTTGCAGTTTGTCTAATTGGTATACTATGATTTCTGATTTTTAAATCTATTACTTCATCATTCATCCATCTTTTATCTTTATAAAATACTACTGCTTGAGTCTTATGTATGGATAACTTAAATCCTACAGATGAGGTCCATCATTTATTTTTATAATACTTTTATTAATGATGCGTTCTGCATGTTTAATACGAGAGGCTGAATAATATATGGCAAAATCATCCATGTAAAGGTTGCTTTTAATTCCAGTGGGTAGATTTTTATTAATATCATTAATTGCCCCAGGGGTAAACAGTGTGCCACTAAGGACACTTCCCTGTGGAACACCATTTTCAAGTGGAATGTTCCGATAATACATCATCGATTCTCACTTGAAAGCTACGATTTGTTAAAAAGTTTTGGATGAACCTAGTAAATGTCCACGAATGTTGTTATTTTGTAAAGTTTTTAATATAGGGTACCTCCAGGTAGTATCATAAGCCTTTTCGATGTCAAAAAAGACTGCTACAGTTATTTGCTTTCGCTCAAATCCTCTTCGTATATGGTCTTCGAGGTTAGAGAGAGAATCTAACGTAGATCTGTTGCACTGTGACCCAAATTGAGTGGGAGTCAAGATTTTATTTTCTCGAATGTGCCATGTTAATCGAGCATTTACCATTTTTTCTAGTAACTTGCACAAGCAACTTGTAGAGAAATTGGTCTGTAGTTATTTGCATCACTTGGATCTTTTCCAGGTTTGGGGATAGGAATAATTATAGCTTAGACGCCATCATCAGGAAATAAATTTCTAAGCCATAAATGATTATAAAATTGTAACAAGTATGTCTTCGCCAGAGGTGCTAAGTGGCAGATCATCTCAAAACAAATATTGTCACCTCCAGGAGCAGATTTATTGCTGTTAGTGAGAGCATATTCAAACTCTTCCATATTAAATTTTCTATATTAATATATGTCTTCTATTGTTTCAAAATTTATTGTTATTAGTTCTATATTATTTTTCTTTATGCGGAAGTGATCATCTAAATTTCTGTCACTACTTACATTCGCTAAGTTTCTCCTATTATATTACTCATTTCTTTTGGATCGAGTATTCTTTTTCCGTCTTTTAATATGGCATGTCTGGGTGGTTTCATATGGGGTACCATTTATTTTCCTGAAATTTTTTCCCTATATTTTTTTTATGGGAGTATTATTAGAGAGATCTGGTACATATTTCCTCCATGAAATTATTCTTCCTTGATTACTTCCTTTCGAAATTTTGCAGATATTTTGTTGTATATAGGTTTTAATGCCTCAATTTCTAGTAACAATATAATCATTTTTTGTAAAGTACTTTCTAATATTGGTAATGTTTTATTTATTTTTACTGAACTTTCTATTCAAATTATCCAATCGTCTCCCTATTGAGTGTTTTATATTTATTAATTCTGTTAGCTTTTCGGACCACCATGGAACTTTGTGTTTTGTTGGATGGGGTTTTGAGTTTGGTATTGCTTTATCAGCAGCATTTTTGATGAAATGAACAAGAAACTTATTAGTTTCATTATGGTCTTTTAGATATTCAAATGGTGGTATACTTCTAGTATGCATTTCATATTGCTCCCAGTCTGCTTTATAAATATTATAGTGAGGAACGTGTTTTGCTGGGTTATTTGTAAAAAGGAAATTAATATTGGGAAATGATCACTGGTGTACAAGTCATCAATTGTGTTCCAATCTAATCTGTCAACTATACTTGTTGAACATAGAGTTAAGTCTACAGAGGAAAATGTTCCATGTGTTTTTGAATAATATGTGCTAACTTCATCATCATTTTACAACATATGTCATTTGAATCTATAAGTTCTTCTACTTTACTTCCTGCTCTATTTGAGTTTGAACAGTTACAGTCCCATCCCTATTGGGTTGTGAGCATTAAAATCCCCTACTATTAACATAGGTTCTTTGGCATTTTTAAGTAATTCTCTAAGTTTATCAATATTGTAATTTTTATTTGGTTGGTTGTATAAATTATAAATGATATAATTATAGTTTTTAATTCGAATTTTAATACCTGATATTTGGAGGTCAGCTATGTTTACAGGTACTTTGTCATAACATACTTTGTTATGTACATATATGGCTGTACCTAAATTTCCTTCTTCTACCTGTGATGTTGATATTAAGGTATATTTACCTATTGTTGGAATTGTATTATTGACATGTTGTAGACATAATATCATTGGTTCATATTCCTTTAATAACCTTTGTACTTCTCCCAGGTGTAATCTGGTCTGTAGACCATTCACGTTCCATTGTATAATATACTATTGAAAATATTATGTTATATCGGTCGTATTTTGTTTTCTTTTTTGTATTATCATCAACTTGAATTTTTTCTAAAATTTTATTTACCACATTCAGTTGTTTGATCTTTATAATATTTTAAGTGCTCAATGCACATACATCCTTTTTTCATGGGTGTTTAAATCGGTGGCCTCTTTCTTTCTATATTTCATAAAATTTCTTATAATATTTGTTAAGTAATCTTTTGTAATATTTTTGTTATCTTTGCACAATGCAATGAAGCAATCATTGCAGCCACATGTGTTGTCATGTATATATACTGCTTTATTTGTTCTTATTGTACCGATTATTGGTGATGGAGTAATCTCATCACCCTTGACATAGTCACCATCATCCATGGTATGGTTCTCCTCCACTTCTTTGGTTTTTTGGATCTCTGCATCCATAGGTTTTATTATTATTTTAGGAGATAAAGGTATGTCCACATTTTTTGTTTTTGTTCTTTCTTCATATCTTTGGTTTTGGGTTTTGACCGATGTTTCTCTGATTATAGTTGGTTTCTTGTTTTTGGTGTGTTCTCTCTAAAGGTCTTTTTTTTCTTTAATTTTCGGTACATCACAACTTCCTACTTCCACCTCTGTGATAGTATTTTCTTGTGCTTCTATATGCATTAACACCTCAAATGAATTTGATAGAATATTATCTAATTCATTTGCACTTGTTTCCTGATTTTTTACTATCTTAGTTTTTTCCTGCATATTACAGACTTCTTCTTGAGATCTACTTTGTTGCATCTTGTTACTTCTATCTGTATGTTTTTTTTGTTTCATTACTGGTTCCCGTTATAGAGGAATATGTACGTTTCTTAGCAGGATCTTGAATTCCTCTCACTTTAATTCTAATTTAGCCTCTGCTATAGGCATGCCTGTCCCTATTTCGTTTAACATTTTAGTTCAGTGTTGTATATGTAATGCATGCATTCTTTGGATCTTGCATGATGATTCTGCGCACAGTTTACACACTTAGGTTCACCGCACTTCCATTTGGTGGTGTGTTCTGTAGATCCACAGTAAGCGCACACCGGTTCATTCCTACAATTTCTCTTTGTGTGTCCATACTTACTGCAATTTTTGACACTGCAGTGGCTTTGGAATATAGGGTCTTAATTCTCTATTTTGACCTAGAATTTTTATTTTTTGAGGTAGATCTGAACCCTCAAATTTTATTTTTGCTATTTTTAGTATTTGTTTATTACCTCTTTTGCTTATTGCATCATAACCTCGCAATCCTCTACCTTGGGGTATCTCTTTTTGAGAGAGTCTAACAGCATTTTCTTATTTATTGGCTCGTCGTTATTGTCAGGAAAGTACGATGGTACCCTGGATACTGTTCATATTATCATGTTTTTTTACTTTGACAATAATGTTATCTATTGTTTTTAAAGACAAATAATCTTCAGACTGACTTTTTGTTGTAGCTTCTATAAGCCAAGTCTTTTCTTTTATTTTTCTGAACGACATTTCTGCCGTTGGATGGCTATTTAATAAGCAATTTTCCAATTTCAAAGCTGAAATATTTTGTTCTGCTTCCATAGTAAGAAACCTTGACCAACTTCCACTCCCAAAGAGGGAGTCAAAGTGAGTCAAAGTTGGGTCATGTCGGTACTTAGGTTTCCTTGGTCTGGTATAATGGTATTAAAGTTTTAATACCAACCTGGTCTTTGTGGACTTGAGCTTTCTTCAGAGTGGGTCCAAATCCGTTCCAGAAGTCGTGAGGGGGTTTGGTAAATTTTCCATATAATTAAGATTTAAATTTCGTCCAGGATGAGGTCCCTCTCACCAGGGAGGCCGACTGGGGAGGAGCAATACTGTTACACCATGGTAACTGCCCTGGGACACTCACCTGGATATACGCCATACCCACAATGCCTTAAGGGTCGTCAGTCCCATGAGATCGGACCCAGCACTGCAGGCATGGCTTGACATAAAAATTTCCCCTCGCTCAACCACGTCAGGTACTCTAGTTTTACGGGTGGAGTGGCATGCCGTCCAACTCCACCCTCCATCAAGTTAAAAGAGCAGTCAATTCAATAGTCCAAAACTATGCCAAGGTCGTCAACGAAAGGAGGAGAAGTGAAATGGGGAAATTTAAAAGGAGGAGGAGTAAAGGAGTTAAAAGGTCCCAATGTTCAGTTGGATCCACAGCAGAGAGCGTAGGCATAAAGGGGCATACTCTCTCTGCAGTGGATCCCTAAGCCCCCCACCTCGTCAAGGAGTTGGGATCAGGGGGCCTTATCCAAATAAAATTGCAGACAAAAACACTTTAGATTACTCTCACTAATACTTAACTTTCTAAACTATTCCTTATCATGGTTAGCTAGCTAACTGCCCTCATTCTACTTTCACCCATCTCACCAATCATCTAAAAAAAAAAGGCACTGGTGTCATTGTTGTACTTTCTTCAGTTGTTGGAAGGATTCTTTCGTAATGACTGGAGGCTAGTACAGCTGATTCATACTGAGCTTTCTAGGCTTAGGAAGAGCAAACGACAGTTGGAAGGATGTCCAGGCCTGTTGCAGTAAGCATTTGAGTTAGATCTAATCCTGAGACTGCAACTGTAGGATGCAGTCTAGCTCCCACATGCAAGGAGAAAGCTACACAACTGCCTTCAACCGAGATTGGGAAGATACTCTATCTGCAGACATGGATTGGGTCTCTGGCAAACAGGTTGACCTGACTCCACTGTTCATACAAATGATGATACATATGGATCTGTGACAAGTTGGGGAGGCCATTGGAACGATCATCAGATAGCAGGAAGATGGTCACTTGTTCTGAGGAAGTGCCATATCAGCTTCTTGGAGCTGTTGGCCATCTTTCCATCTCAGAAAACTGAAATTCTCCAGGGGGCCACATTTTGTAAGTCCTAGACAATATGACTGTAATTTCTTAAGTCAAGTGGTAGGGTTCACACTCGGGCCACCTCAAGTGCTCCTGTTTACCATATGCAAGCACCATTAACTTCCAGTGTGCAGGACTCAGAATCTAGACCACTTACCTAATGGCCGAATTGTCATTGGTTCCTTTTTCCTTTAACAACAGGCAAGAGAACAGCTTCCATTACCATCCTCTGTTCTATCCAAGACAGAAGGGAGGGGGAGTCATCTGTGCATCCCCCTTTCTGAACTGCAACCTTCATGCGTGGATTTTTTAATTCTAGTCTACCGTGAATATTATTTACCTAATATTGCTAGGCACAGCCTGTTAAACATGGAATTTTTATAATAAAATCAAATTATATTGCATATTTACCAAATAATTAAACACCTGTAGGTTCCCTACACGGCAGACAAAACATTCAAAACTTTCGCGGAGGCGCCGCCATCGCCAATGTAGGTGACGTCATCTCCCGCCACTTGAGGGAGGAACAGGTACAAAAGACCAGGTGTCATTAATTCGTTCTGCCCAACCATCCACCTGTGGGGAGGAGGGAGGGCTTTAATTAACTAATTGTTCGGTAAGTAAGCAATAAAATTTTATTTTATTATAAAAATTTCATTTTTATTGCAGTCTTAGTGAACAACTATAAAGCTGATTACCAACTGCAAGGATGAGGGGCTGTGGGTGCATGCGTAATTAAAAAATGTCACAGGATTCTCAAAAAAAGACAATAGTCAGCACTGTTAATGCTTGTTGTACCTTACCTTGTCAGAGACCTACTGCAGGAGAATACCGTATTGCCTCTGCTCGGTGCTCATCTTACGTAGTAGAGAGCTTGGATGTCTGTCCAAAGAGTGCTTCTACATAAGAGTGGAATGCCTTTGCATTCATGGCAGTTCATTGCTGACTTGACAAAGGTGAAAACACAATATTGCCCTTGCCCTAGGCAAAGACCAGATGCCACTTACAAGCGAAAAGCAAGTCACCTAGTACACCATATTAAAAATTTATACCCACCGTATTAAAAACAATTGACTGGCAAGTACTCCAGGTAAAAGTACACCCCACTTCCCTTAACACAGCAACCTTGATACAAGGCGAAAATACTGAGAGGGACCCACCCCCTACGTGGTTTCTCCTAACACCATGCCAGCTATGGGAATAGGACCAAGAGAAATAGTCTTTGAAGACCATCTCAATCTCTTTCATGTAATGAGACTCAACTAAGACTCTGACCTCCAAAAGGTTCTCTGCAGAATAGCGGACAGCGACAAATTATGTCGCAACGCCAGAGGTTGCCACTGCTTGAACTTTGTGTGCCTTGACTTTCAACACGGGATAATCTTCTTTAACATGAGAATGTGCTTCAATAGTAAGTTCTCTCAAGAAGATCGCATTCTTTGAAAGAGTACATGAGGGATTCTTCACCGAACACCACTGTCGAGAAGATGGTCTTATTTTCTCCGTTCTATAGAGATAATAACTAAGAGCTCTTACTGAGCTCATATGAGGGCCTGACTCTACCTCCACGAAAAGGTTGCTGCAAAAGAGAGGAAGATGTGACAGGAGTCACAGAGGTAGCTTTCACACAGTTAGTCAACTGGGCCAACAGATCATTTGTTGACTTTTTCTCCAGAGCAGAAAGACCACAACTACCAGTTTCTTCCGGAAACAGGTGTTGCTTATTCAATGGCAAGAAAAGCAAAGATGACTTCTGGGAAGCAGTACAGTAATACCTTGAGATATGAGTCTAATTCGTTCTGTAACTGAGTTCGTAAGTCAATCTACTCGTATGTCAAACAAATTTCTCCCATTTAAAATAACTGAAACAAATTTAATCCGTTCCAGCCTTGTGAAACATCCCCAAACTATCCTAAATTATGAAAAGACATGTTTTATTTAAGAAACATACATGTACAGGTATTCTCCTACTTACGATGGGGTTAAGTTCCAAAAAAACCATCATTTGTTGGAAAATCGTATCTTGAATATAGCCTAGCCTACACTAGGGTAATCAGTAGGGTGAGGCAAGTGAATACCGACCAAGGGGGAACACTGACCGAATGCTCTGGTACAAAAACTATTTCAAATTTTGCGCCAAAACTCACCACCAACATAGCAACCATCTCAGTGAACAACACAAAAGCAATTGGTTTATGTAAGCTAAAACTATTACATTCTAGTAATATTCAATCACTTACCTTTATTTTGCAACAAATTGGAAGTCTCTAGCACAATATTTCGATTTATGGGGAATTTATGAAATAAACTTTTTCCTTAAGTCCGCGCGGTAACTCTTCCGAAAAAATCATAAATTTTTTCATCCGATTGTCGTAATGTTTGCACCAATCTAAATTACCCGTTACATAAAGTTTTATATGTAAAAATGTGCGCAATTTCATTTAGAATACAACTAAAAACAACCCATGGTTGTAACTTTTATCAGTTTTGAAATATTTTCATATAAATAACAATAAATAGAAAAAATTCGTCCTTCGGTCAACTTTAACTCGACCGAAATGGTCGAAAACTGCAATTGTAAGATACAACACTTACAGTCTAGTAATATTCAATCAATTACCTTCATTTTGCAACAAACGGGAAGTCTCAAACTCAATATTTCGATTTATGGTGAATTTTTGAAAACAGCTTTTTTTTACATCCGCGCGTTACGAATTCATGCATCATTTTGTGATAATATTTTCTGTGTTTCCTTGATCGTTTTACAATGTGTTGTATACCAAAATGATCGAAATTTAGTGTACAATACAACGAAAAAAAATTAATTCATTACCTTTAACCGTTTTGCTCACAGCGTGATTTGTATACAATTATATGACTTTTTTTTTTGTGCTGTCATATATCCCAATATTTATATAGGATAATGATATTTTTTTTTTTTTTTCATTTCTGATGGTTGCATACTAAACTTCAGGCAAGGACAAAAAAAGGAGCCAAAAATGAACTCTTAATGTTGAAAACTAAGCGTGCTGTGATTTTTTGAAAAAAAACATTTTTTTCGCTTCGGTGCTCACTCGCGAACGGGAGACGATTTTTAAAATACCGCTTCGGCGTTTAAGGGTTAACCCTTAAACGCCGAAGCGGTAAAAAAAAAATTGTCTCCCGTGTGCCGAAGGTGTTTCAGAGTGAGCGCGGAAGAGGAAAAAATATTTTTTTCAAAAAATCACAGCGCTCTTAGTTTTCAAGATTAAGAGTTCATTTTTGGCTCCTTTTTTTGTCATTGGCTGAAGTTTAGTATGCAACCATCAGAAATGAAAAGAATTATCATTATCATATATAAATAATGCGATATATGATAGCGCAAAAACGAAATTTCATATATAATTGTATTCAAATCGCGCTGTGCGCAAAACGGTTAAAGGTAACAAGTTACTTTTTTTTCGTTGTAATGTACACTAAATTGCGATCCTTTTGGTATATAACACATTGTAAAACGATAAAAGCAACACAGAGAAAATATTATCACAAAATAATGCATGAATTCGTAATGCGCGGACGTAAACAAATATTTTTTTCAAAAATTCACCATAAATCTAAATATTGTCCTAGAGACTTCCAACTTCTTTCAAAATGAAGACAAATGATTGAATATTACTATACTGTAAGAGTATTAGCTTACAATTGCAGTTTTCGACCATATCTGACGAGTTAAAGTTGACCGAATGTCGAATTTTTTTATATAAATATATTTTATATGCAATTATTTCGGAAATAAGAAAAGCTGCAACCTTCAAATATTTTTCGTTTTATTCTACATGAAATTGCGCACATTTTCATATATAAAACTCTATGAAATGCCTAATATGAAACGGAGCAAATATTCCGAGAATGGGACGTACGCATTTCGGAGATTTGTGGCGGAGAATCCACGCACGGAGGGAAGGAAAGGTTTTTTTTTAAATTCACCATAAATCTCAATATTTTGCTAGAGACTTCGAATTTGTTTCAAGATGAAGATAAATGACTGAATATTACTAGACTGTAAGAGTTTTAGCTTACAATTGCGTTTTTCGACCATTTCGGTAGAGTCAAAGTTGACCGAACGTGGTTTTTTTTCTATTTATCATGATTTATATGCAAATATTTCAAAAATGAGAAAAGCTACAACCTTCAATTATTTTTTGTTGTATTCTACATGAAATTGCGCACATTTCCATATATAAAACTTTATGTAACGGCTAATTTAAAATGGTGCAAACATTACCACAGTCGCACGTATGATTTTTTCGGAAGAGTTACAGCGCGGACGTAAAGAAAATGTTATTTTTTTCATAAATTCACCATAAATCGAAATATTGTGCTAGAGACTTCCAATTTGTTGCAAAATGAAGGTAAATGCTTGCATATTACTAGAATATAAGCGTTTTAGCTTACAATTGCGTTTTTCGACCATTTCGGTAGAGTCAAAGTTGAACGAAGGTTGAAATTTTGGCAATTATCGTTATTTATATGAAAATATCTCAAAACTGATAAAAGCTACAACCATAGGTTGTTTTTAGTTGTATTGTGCATGAAATTGCGCACATTTCCATATATAAAACTTTATATAACGGCTAATTTTAAAATGGTGCAAATATTACCACAATCGCATGTATGATTTTTTTCGGAAGAGTTACCGCGCGGACGTAAGGAAAAAGTTTTTTCATAAATTCACCATAAATCGAAATATTGTGCTAGAGACTTCCAATTAGTTGCAAAATTAAGGTAAATGATTGAATATTACTAAAAATATAAGAGTTTTTAGCTTACAATTGCGTTTTTCGACCATTTCGGTAGAGTCAAAGTTGACCGAAGGTTGAAATTTTGGCAATTATCGTTATTTATATGAAAATATCTCAAAACTGATAAAAGCTACAATCATGACTATTTTATTGTTGTATTTTACATAAAAATGCGCACATTTTCATATATAATACTTCATGTAACGGCTAATTTACAATGGTACAAAAATTATGTCAAAGTGACAAAATAATTTCCGAGATGTGTCACAGATACTTTTTTGTGCGGCAAGAAAGAAATTCGCGCTTGCGCGCCTGCGTAACGATTGTAAACAAAACAACACCTTGATCCGTGAACTCCCAGCATCCCCCAAGGCGCGTGATTAAAAAGTTTTAGGCTGGTAGGCCTATAAGTATTTTTCCGCAAATTTAAAAAAAAAAAACTTTTGTAAGTCGACGTAAAATACGTCCAGTCGGCACACGAGAGACAAAAAATGTAGACGTAAAATACGTCCAGTCGGCAGTAAAGGGTTAATAGGTTGGTATTCCCCCCATCTCACCATATAGGGTAGCCTAACCTATACTACATAATATACTTTATACAAATACAGTATAATAAGTATTAATTTCAGCTAATTCTCTAGGTTCAATGCATATTGGCTTATGATAATTCAATACAGAGAGAAATTGAATAACATCAACAAGAGTTAGCCTGGTGTATACTATGGTATATCATATACATACGAATACAGTAGCCTTGCCTACAGTATGCTCTATATACTACATATACGGTATAGCAACTTATTAATATAAGCCAATTCTGGAGGTTCAATGCATTCTGACTATGATAGTAGGAAAAAAAATTGGACACGAAACAAGAATTGGACTTGGTCCTGCATCGGTATAATTGAGCAATGTCAGGCTGCTGATGGTTATGTATAATAAAATAAATACATAACGAATATGTATCTTCTCCACGAATCTTTTAAAAAGTATACATTAATCTACTGTATCCAATAATATTGAATGTATTCTCATTTTGTATTATAAAATACCAACATATGGCGCTCAAATGTTTTGGTTTAAAATCAGCTAATGTAGAATAAGAGTTTATTTTGGTGTGTTTGACTCAATTCTGAGGGAATTTTCTTGCTTCTAGTTAGCATAAACGAATATCTAGAAACTTTACTTATATGAGAAAATGTCATTTTTTGTTACAAATGTGTTTTCTGGGCTCGGCCGTGTCGCTCCGTGAAATAAGTCCGTTTAGCATTATTTCTAGTAAAATATTGCTATAATACCAGAGAACTGCTAAACTGGACATGTCAGAACTCTCTGACTCGCTCACCTATAAAAAAAGGTGTCGGTATAAACCTGGGGCGAGTGTTAAACACTACCACAGCAACCCCTCCAATTAGCCTTTTCCTCATCAAAATCCCCTAAATACGGGGAGCTGACCCATAGGTCACACCCTGCTACCCCGTTGAAGGCGTCTGTGACGTCATACTTTTCGATAGCCACCTTGCGTTGGCATGTTTGTTTTGAGCTGTCTGCTCTTTAATCATTTTTTGTGTTTTATCTCTTTATGGATCGTTAGTCTGCCTCTTCACCCAAGTTAAGTACTTGTTCCGTTTTTGACAATATTTACGGAGTGAGTTTGCCTTTCGTTTTGCCTTTATTTCGGATTTTGTTAGGCATCACTTGACCGTAGCGGCAGCGAGTCGCCCTTACGGCGTTCCCTTGTATGTATTATATCGGTTTTGCGTGGGCATCCATCCTGCTTTACCGTGTGGTATTTCAGTACATATTTTATTTATATCTTGGGTGGCAGTTTTAGGTCGATCCTGTTTTTGATTACTTATATTTTCATTATTTTCATGGTTTTGCACGGGGGCCTTTATTCAAGCACGTGACTTTTTTACGTGCTTTGTCGTTTACCCACTGTTATATTTTATTTCTGGTTTGGTATATTTCATTAAGTTATTTTAGTTTATTTTATTTTTCGTCTGCCTTCCGTTTCATTTCGTTATGACAGTAGGCTAGTTATGGGTTTCCTTGGTGCGACCACCGTCATCGGGTGGCCTTCATAGCGGTTTAATATTTTACGAGTTTTAACTAGTCATATGTAACCGGCCCCGTGTTAAAGCATGATTTTCTTTAGCTTTAAGTCACTGGTTTTAATTTATGTATTTTTATGTTGGATGTTATGTCTGTTAGCCTTCATAGGCTGTCCCTGCGTTTTCCTCGTAGTCTAATATCTGCAGGAATACGCTGGGTCATATGATCGTCACCCCATCAGGCCTACTTCCCTCCCCCGCACGAGGGGCTCCCAGTAGTTGGGTGCCCCTCTCCCTCAGGTTATCGCTGATGACCGATCCGAATCAGCGGAGGGTGGTACAGAAGGTCCTCCAGGTCCTTAGCTTGGTGGGTGTCGCTTCTCAGCCGACCTTCTCCTGAGTTGATGGTTGCTCTGCGTATTCAGTCTCGGTTTCTGTGGATTGGGTGCGTTCTGCTTCTTTCAACTCTCGGAGTTTTCATCCATTCGCCTATACATTCCCTTCCCGCATAAGGCGGGTTTTGGATTCCGGCTTCCCCGGTAATCGTCGAGGGTTATGTTTACGGAAGTTGCTCTTCCGTGGGCGAGCATAATGTATTGTTATTTTAGTTTTTTATCTCTGTTTTTGCCACGGAACTTCAAGTTCATGTGGCCGTCCCGGGATACTTCGTGTATCACTCCCGGGTCATACAGTCCCGGGTTGATTTGTCTTACACAGTTCCCGGGATGTATATATTCATATATATATATATATATATATTATATATATTCTATATTGTTTCAATCCGGAATGATCCGGCATATTACTTTGTAACATGGGTATTCCTATATGTTTGTGCAAACGTTCTTATACGTATGTTATTGCACTTACAGGCCACCCAGTGTCTGGTTGCCGGCTGTAACGCTGTTCTACAGGATCCGTGCGGCCAAGATGTTTGCCGGGGCCATGCCCCGTGTGCATTGCTGAAAGATCCCGTAGTCTGGCATCACGGAACTGCTTTGCCTGCTACGTCTTGGTGCAACAGGTTACCTCTCCGGTAAGTTAACGCACTGCATCCCACCTTGCATATTGCGTTGAAATTATACTGCACAGTTTTGATTAATATAGTTTACAAAAAAAAAAAAAAAAAACTAATAATAAATAAATAAATAAAAATAATAAATAAACAAATAAATAAAATAAATAAATACAAATAATAAATAATAATAATAAATAATAATAAAATAAAACAAATAAAATAAATACATTATAAAAAAAAAATTAATTACATTAATTAACAACAATAAATAATTATAAAAAAAATAAATTAAAATAAACAAATAATAAAAAAAATCAAATAAAAATAAATAAATAAGAATAATAAATAATTAAATCAATAAAATAAAATAAAACCAAATTTAAATACAAAAAAAAAATTAATTACATTAGAACAACAAATAATATTCAGACGGGGCAGTCTGTTAAGGATGCTGCACCCTCAAGATCTGGGTTTGGAGGTTTTGGCCGGAACGTAAGGAAGGGTAAGCTGTATATCCTATCCCAAAATATGGCAGCTTTGATCTTCCCGGCCGGAGAAATCGGCCGATGCGTTGACCCAGAAGTCGCAGCACCGATTATCAAATGAATTCGGGATTCAGTTATTGAACAGCAATAGGCCGAATTGCCGGAGCTTGGGTTGGAAGGAGTGTCACTTGAAGTAGTTGACAATTTGCCCATTACACCAGATGTGGGCACAGGTAACAATGTTAATGAGTCTAACTTAGTTGGGTCACCGAAGTCTTTCCTCGAGTCACTGATTCTTCCACTCCCTCTCCTTCCAATTCCTTCAAGGTTTTCACAGGAGGATTGCCCCCTTCTAGGTCCCATTCCTTCTCTGTGATACCTAAAATAAAGACAAATCCTTCTGGTAAAACCTTGCTTAAAAGAAAACCAAAATCAAATTCAAGGCCTGGAAAAGTGCCAAATATTCATACACATATTAAACCTAGGCTGAAGTCTTCAAATCCAAGGTCTTAAGAGGGAAATTCTTCCCATTGCCCCACAAGTCACATACCTTCAGCATCTAGCCATGCGGATACCTCATAAGGTACCGCATGGGGGGCAGGAAGACTCCCCTCTAGTCGGCCAAGACCAGTTCAATACGAATATTTTAAATCAGGTCAATAGCCAAGGTAACTTAGCAAGTTGAGTCGCAGCAAGGTTTGGAGAGGTGTTTAAGAGATTAGGTACGCAGGACTCCCTGATTGCAGACCTCAGACAGGAGTCGGCATTTCAGGCACCTAATAGTAACTTGGTGCAAGGTCAGAGCATGCCTGACAGAACCACGCTCCCTTCGTTCCACCCTAGTAATCCTTGGAGGGTGGCGAACTTCGCTCCTTTTGTCAACAGGATGTTGACTATAGGAGGTTGTGGTAAACGTAAGCTCAAGGATTTTGAGTTCTTCCCCGAAAGGTTACAGTCACCATTCATAGGTTGTGTTAGGCTTACTGAGGCAGTTCTGGTTAGAGAGGATAAGGTCCCCAAGGAGGCGCTTATCCTTTCTAGAGACCGGGCTCAGCTGTGTATGAAGCCTGGAAGAGTGGAACTGTGCAACACTAGGGTAACAGCATTTAGGAGCCCTTTCACGATGTTTACGACGGTTGACGGAAACCTGTTACCTTTTACATCAAAGGTAGCAGAGCTTACCCTCCAGGCAGTGACACGGGAAGAGCCCATGTCACAGCTTAGGGAGGCAGATCCCACATCTTTGCTACTCCCAAGTAGGGAGGATTTGTGGGCGGATTTGCCGGCTACATTCTCGGTAGGCAAGCTTAAGCCAGACTGTGCAATCACTTTGTTTAGTGAGCGCCTCCCTATGCTGTCAGATGCACTGATTCAAGCCAAATTTAACACTAGGACACGTCTCGCACGGTCTCTTAGCTCCCTAGTGCTGTCGGAGACGGCGGCTCTTGAGTACGCTCAGGAGACGCTGTTTAAGATCATTGCAAAGTCGTTACTTTTGAGCATGCAATGTGACTTGTACGACTTTGCGGTTGCTAGGAGAAATTGCAAGAAGTATGTTCTATCCGAGGCTGCGATTAGGCACAAACCAAACAAGCTTCTGGCTTCCTCAATTTGGGGTGCAGACCTCTTTCCAGCTTCTGCAGTAAACGAGGTTCAGGATGAGGCATCGCTTCTTAATCAAAGCATCAGATTGCATTGGGGTATCCCTTGTTAGCGAAAACCGGAGTCTTCTTCCCCCGTTCTAGAGCTAGGAAGAGGCAAAGGTGCTTCCAACTTTTCCAGGTTCCACAACAGCAACCTGTGCTACAGGCTGTACCAGTCCAGCAGGTACCCGGGCCTTCGACTTCTAAGGCTCGGCCTCAGCACCATCATCAATTTGTCCTCCTTTCGCCGTCAACTAACCAACAGGCTCCCCCACAGTATACTGTGTCGCCGGCATATAATCCGGTCTATGGTAATCAGGTATTTCAACCTTTTGCCAGGGTCGCGAGGGGTGTCAGGGCTAGGGGCTCCTTTCGTCAGCGTGGAGGAACCAGAGCCCAAGGGCAAACTAGAGGTGCAAGGTCTGGAAGAGGAACCAGACCATCGTCATCTCAATGAAATTTCTCAGGTAGGAGGCAGGCTGTACCCCTTTTGGCATCACTGGGGGTTCAGCAGTTGGGCGAAAAGCATAGTATCCAGGGGCCTAGGCTGGAGTTGGAACAAGGGTCCACCTCCACCCATCACCTTCTATTAGGAACCAACCCAAGAGTTGATAGATTACTCCCGAGATCTTCTCCGCAAAGGGGTAGTCTCCAGGACAAAGCATTTGAAATTTTGGGGTCACCTATTCAGTATCCCGGGGAAAGGCACCGACAAAGAAGGGTGATCTTAGTCTTGTCCCATTTAAGCTTATACATTCGTTGCGACAAGTTCAAAATGCTGACCATCCCTCAGGTACGGACCTTACTTCCCAGTGGGGTTGTCACCACCTCTATAGGTCTTTCAGACGCCTATTAGCATGTCCCGATAGCTCGGCACTTCAGCCCATACCTGGGTTTCACACTAAAGAAAGCAGCCTACTACTTCAGGGTAATGCCCTTCGGCCTGAATATAGCCCCAAGGGTTTTCACAAAACTAGCGGAGGAGGTGGTGCAGGAGCTAAGGTCTCAGGGTATATTGGTGGTGCCGTACCTAGACGATTGGCTGATCTGGGAGTTAGATAAAGACAAGTGTATGCAGGCCACGGATAAGGTCATGTCTTTCCTGGAACATATAAGGTTCAAGATCAGAAGGGCCAAGTCCCGTCTGACCCCGAAGTCTAAATTCTAGTGGCTAGGTATCCATTGGGACTTAGAATCACACACTCTTTCCATTCCATCAGGAAAGGGGAAGTAGATTGCCAGGGCACAAGACAAATTTTTAAAAATGCAAAAAGACTTCTAGGAGGAATCAAGAGAGGTTCCTAGGCTTGCTCCAGTTTGCCTCAGTCACAGGCGTTCTGTTGAAAGCCTAGCTTAAGGACATCAATCGGGTTTGGCGTTCAAAGGCCAATGCCAGTTGTCGGGTCAAGATCGCCCGGATACCTCTGCTCCTCAGGAAATGTCTCCGTCCTTGGGCAAAGGCCACGAACCTAGCCAAGGAGGTTCCGTTGCAGTCCCCTCTCGTCCCTAGTGGTGCACAAGGACGCCTCACTCACAAGTTGGGGAGGTTATTCACAGCACGTGAAAGGTTCAGGGAACTTGGTCACCTCAGTTCCAAATGCTTCACATCATCGTCCTGGAAGCTATGTCAGTGTTTCTGACCTTGAGGAAGATCCGTCCTCCGAAGAAAACTCATATCAAGTTGGTCCTCGACGGTGCGATAGTGGTACACTGTATAAACGGGTGGTTCAAAGTCATGTCATGTGATCACGTGATGGTAGCAAATTTTTTCTCTAGCAGCCAAGAACACTTGGCATCTATTGGCTACCCATCTGGCTGGAGTCCACAATGTCGTAACAGACGCACTGTCCCAATCAGTCTCCCTGGAGTCAGAATGGTCTCTGGAGCGGGAATCTTTCAAGAGAGTTTGCAGGAGGGTACCGGGTCTGGAAGTAGATCTGTTCGCTACAGAGGCAAACCACAAGTTGTCTTGTTATGTAGCCCCGAATCTGGACCCTCTGGCATACGCTACGGATGCACTAAGTATAGATTGGTACCAATGGAGAAAATTTTATCTATTCCCTCCAGTGAACCTTCTTCTGAAGGTGCTACACAAGCTGAGACCTTTCCAAGGCCTTGGTTTTCCTTTCTCCTGTAGATAACTCTTCGTCCTCACCCTCTCCCGGACTTGAGGTTGTCACAACAAGTACAAACGAGGCCTGTGTTCGAATCCTCAGTTCTTCACAAACCCTAACTTATGGATTTCATGAAGTTTGCAGGTAGGAAAGTAGGGGACATTGATCCACAAAACATTTTGTTCTTGGAGTCAGACAAAAGAGAATTAAGACTTCGTCAGTATGATTGAGCAGTTAAGGAATTAACTACATTTTTCAAGTAATCAAATACCAAAGTAATGGACAATGAACATGGCTATACCTTCTTCAGGACTTTTATATTCGAACAAGGCTTGGCAGATGCCACGATAACAACCACTAAGTCAGCTCTGAAAAAGGTTTTCTTCTCAGGTTTGGTATAAATCTAACCGAGTCTTGTTTCACGTCAATTCCAAGGGCATGCGCAAGTCTGCGGCCCGTTCACAGGCCATCATCAGTGTCATGGTTTCTTAACGATGTTCTCAAGCTAGCCATCTAAATAGTCAACTTAAAGTGTGATTATCAAACCCTTTTGTGTAAGACACTATTTTTATTAAATCTGGCTTCAGCTGCCAAGATATCGGAGCTGTCATCATTAGCTAGGGACCGAGGGCATATAGAATTCTTTCCTCGGGCGCCGTGTTGCTTTTGCCAAATAAAGAATTTCTGGCTAAGAATGAGGACCCTTTGGTGAGGTGGTCCCCATGGAAGATTGTCCCACTTCCGCAGGATACATCTTTATGTCCTGTTAAAAAGTCTCAAGTACTATTTATCTAGGACATCTTCCTATTCCAGAGGCCGGCTCTTCATTAGGCAGAGTGGTGGTACCATATCATTACAGGGTATTAGACAACAAATTTTGTATTTTATTAAGAAAGCCAGCCCAGGGTCATTTCCCAGGTACATGACATTCGGGCTATAGTAACTTCTATAAATTTTCTTCAAACATATGAACTTTGATGATCTAAAGAAGTATACTGGTTGGAAATTGCCCTCGGTGTTCAAAAAGCATTACCTTAAGTCTTTGGTGGGTCTTAAATATCATATCATAGCAGGGGGGAGACCAGTGTCCCCTGCTATAACATCAATATAGTGCTGTCCTTGTGTCATACGGATCTTTTCCTTTATGACAGCCTCATTAACCCTTAAACGCCGACTGGACGTATTTTACGTCGAGATAAATTGTCTCTCGGGTGCCGACTGGACGTATTTTACGTCGACATACAAAAGTTTTTTTTTAAAATTCGCGGAAAAATACTTATAGGCCTACCAGCCTTAAACTTTTGAATCACACGCCTTGGGGGATGCTGGGAGTTCACGATCAAGGCCTTGTTTTGTTTTGAAGCGTGACCCAAGTGCGCATGCGTGAAATGCCTTCTTCTCGCTCCAGCCAGCATCAGTAGCGCATCATCCGACAGCGATCTTTTCGTCAGAAGCGTGTTTTTTCTGGACTTGTGCGAGACTTAGAGCATTTGTGTTGCTACAGGACATTCCTAGATATGTCTCAACGACGTGTGGACCGCGAAAGGTGCGTTTTACCCGTCGGAAGGGATCGTGTAAGGCGAGTTTTGGACCTGGATGCTGGCGAGGGGCCAAGCACCCAGCATGACCCCGCGCCTCAAGGCCGTTCTGTGCGGCCACGTGTGGCTGAAAGTGTTTTAGGAACACAGCGTATGCCTTTGGTTACCCCTAGGAAGCATGTGGGCGTCCTTAGGGGCATTCGTAAGCATTTGGGAGGCCTCCAACCAAGGGACATAGATGAATATCTATTGGAGCTTGATCGGGAACATGTTGCAAGTCCTCATTTTGATGGCGGATGGTCATCGAGTGATGAGGACATCAGTCCCGATGAAAGTGAGGATGAATATATGCCCCCAATGTCCGTTCGAGGCTCACATCCCGAAAGTGAGCTCGAATTCAGTGGTTTCAGTGCTTACGAGGGGGAATCTGAGGAGGGGAGGGTGGGGATACGGGGTCAAGTTTTATCGCAGAGGACGATACAGAAAGTGAAGGCCTAAGTGAGGGTGATGGGCCAACGGGGGTGGGTAGTGATATATCGTGCCCGCACCCATGCGCGTGCGCGCGCACGGGCACGTAGAAGGTCGGCTCGTCGCGCCAGCCAAGGTGAAGGTCGGTCGTCGGAGAGTGACGAGGGGTGGACGGAGGACCCCACCCCTCCTAATTTGCACCCCTTCACGGCAACCCCTGGGATCACCGTACCAGTACCGCTGACTGTTTTGGGGTTCATCCAGCTTTTCCTGACGTGGGAATTGCTGGAATACCTGGTACACGAGACGGTGGACTACGCTCGGTACTGCCGGTATGAGCTGAGGACGACCTTGTCGTATTACTGGCGGGGTTTGCAACCCTCATTGACATGGCGCATTTTGTTTTTGGGGGCTCCAAATTTATTTTGGTATGACACCTGCTGTCGACGTCAGGCAATATTGGAGGAGAAATTATTTTTTATGTATGCCGAATGTGCCTGGCGTTATGTCCCGTGATATTTCCTGGCGTTGGACAGGTACTTCAACCGCCTTCAACCAAGGGCCATACCCGGGAATAACAGTGATCACCTCATTCTAGTGCGCACAGTGTTGGATTATATCCGTGAGCGGTGTAGTAATCTCGTGATTCCTGGAAAGAAACTGTCTTTGGATGAGGGGATGATGCCTTACAAAGGACGTCTTAGTATAAAAGTGTATAACCCCAAGAAGCCAAAGAAATATGGTGGGAAATTCTTTCTTATTACCGAGGCCAACACTGGATACGTTGTGGACTTTTCAGTGTATTCCGGGGTCTTCTCCACGCTGCGTGACACTGTATTCAATCTTGTGGGACGTTTCCGTAACCAGGGATATCACCTGTTTATGGATAATTATTATAACTCGGTATCCCTGGCCCAGGAACTGTATGAAGCAGGTGTTCACGTCAGTGGTACCCTTCGGTTGGTGCGTGGGGCCCCGAATGTCCTCAAGAGGTTTGCTAGTCATCCGCAACACCTGGCAAGAGGAGAGACAGAGTGGCGGCGGAAGGGCGCTGTCTTCGTCATCTGTTGGAAGGGTGTCCGACTCGTCCCCATGATTACGAGGAGTCATGAACCCATCCAAGAAGAGATCGTACAGCGGAAGAAGGGACACGTCAACAGGGCCGAGTTGTGTTTGAGGAGTTTCGTACCAAGCGGCCTACCGTCATTGGGCACTACAACAGGCACATGGAGGAGTTGATCTCTTTGATCAGCTCATCCAGTACTATCCCTTCGCCAGGAGAACCAGAAGGTGGACACAGAAGCTCCTCAAATACATCCTTCAGTTGGCCCTCCAAAATGCCTACATACTGTACTGTGGGTACCGCGGAGACAATCTTCCAAGGTTGACCCACATACAGTTTCCTAGAGGTAGCCGGGAATGCCCTCATCAACTTCGATCCCGATGAGTGGCCTTCCATAACTGACCCCCTGCCCCGAGCTGCAGATCTGCCCCTAAGAGGAAAGGGCAGATAGGAGGGCCAACTTCGCTCGACCTGCCGCCGCCCCTGCTGACGACGCCCCTGCTGACGCCGCCCTGCTGCCTGCCGCCCCTGCTGACGACTTGCTGACTGACCGCCCCACCCCTTGCTGACGCGCCCCTGCTGCCGCCCCGACCCCTGCTGACGACGCCCCTCTTGCTGCCGGCCCCGCCATCAACCACTTTTCTCGTCGGGTAGTGGACCCTGCGTGTCGGCTGCAGCCAGGGGATCACATACTGGAGGCCTTAGAAGGGCGAAGGCAGAAACGGTGCCGGGTGTGCCATATGAATGGCAGAAGGAGAGACACCCGGTTCTTCTGTCGTCTCTGCAAAGTTGCTCTTTGCAGGATAGGGGAGTGTGACCGAAAGTACCACACTAAGGTCATGTATTGGAGCGCGCCCCTAAACCGACAGCGGAGGGTGCACGGGGCCGCCGGGTCCATCAGCAGTAAGGGCGCGCGTCTCCCTCCTCCACCTGTACCTCGTCATGTCGAGTGGAAAAAAATGCAAGACTCTTCAATGGAGGAGGGAGAAAACAAGAATAGAACGAAGAGTCAGGATTACGAGTGAGTATTCTGCATTTATTTTATATTTTTATATATTTATTACAATTTTTTATATATCCGAATCTGTGCATGATAAAATAATAATAAGACATTTCATTGTATGCGAAAAGAGAAGTGTCACCTGCATTCCTTTTATTTATGTATTGGTACCAGAATCGAAGAATGTAATATATATATTTTATGTATAAAAAAAAAAATTATATATATATATATATATATATATATATATATATATATATACACATATATATATATATAATATATATATATATATATATATATATATATATATATATATATATATATATGATATATATAGATATATATATAATAGATATATATATTATATATATATATATTATAAATATTATTTTTTTTAGGGTAGCAAATTATTACAGTCTAGTAATATTCAATCATTTACCTTCACTTTAAAACAAATTGCAAGTCTCTAGAACAATAATCTCGATTTATGGTGAATATTTGAAAAAATATTTTTATTCCCTCCACGCGCCGATTCTCGGCAGCGAATCTCCGAAATACGTAGGTCATTCATTTCCTAATATTTGTGCCTTTTCATATTACGCTTATTTATAGTTTTAATATTTAAAGGAAATGTGCGCAAAAAAATGCACAATATAACAAAAAATATTGGAAGGTTGTAGCATTTTTCATTTTTTGAAATATTTGCATATAAAGTACGATAAGTACGAAAAAACTACGATCGGTCAACTTTGACTCAACCGAAATGGTCAAAAAAACGCATTTGTAACATAAAAAATCTTACAATCTAGTAATATTCAATCATTTATCTTCACTTTAAAACATATTGCAAGTCTCTAGAACAATATCTCGATTTATGGTGAATTTGAAAAAAGAAATTTTTCCCCTCAGCGCGCCGATTCTCGGCCGAAAATCTCCGAAACGCGTAGGTCACATTCTCCTAATATTTGTGCCTTTTCATATTACGCTATTTTTAGAGGTTTATATATGGAAATGTGCGCAAAAACATGCACAATATAACAAAAAATATTGGAAGGTTGTAGCATTTCTCATTTTTGAAATATTTGCATATAAAGTACGATAAGTACGAAAAAAACTACGATCGGTCAACTTTGACTCAACCGAAAAGGTCAAAAAACGCATTTGTAACAAAAATCTTACAGTCCAGTAATATTCAATCATTTATCTTCATTTTAAAACAAAATTACAAGTCTCTAGAACAATATCTCGATTTATGTGAATTTTTGAAAAAAAAAAAAAAAAATTTCCCTCAGCGCGCCGATTCTCGGCCGAAAATCTCCGAAACGCGTAGGTCACATTCTCCTAATATTTGTGCCTTTTCATATTACGCTTATTTTATTTTAAGTTTTTATATATGGAAATGTGCGCAAAAACATGCACAATATAACAAAAAATATTGAAGGTTGTAGCATTTCATTCATTTTTTGAAATATTTGCATATAAAGTACCATAAGTACGAAAAAAACTACGATCGGTCAACTTTGACTCAACCGAAAAGGTCAAAAAACGCATTTGTAACATAAAAATCTTACAGTCTAGTAATATTCAATCATTTATCTTCATTTTAAAACAAATTGCAAGTCTCTAGAACAATATCTCGATTTATGGTGAATTTTTGAAAAAAATATTTTTTTTCCCTCCGCGCGACGAGTCTCGGCCAAAAATCTCCGAAACGCCGTAGGTCACCCATTCTCCTAATATTTGTGCCTTTTCATATTACGCTTTTTTTAGAGGTTTATATATGGAAATGTGCGCAAAAACATGCACAAATATAAAAAAAATATTGAAGGTTGTAGCATTTTCATTTTTGAATATTTGCATATAAAGTACGATAAGTACGAAAAAAAAACTACGATCGGTCAACTTTGACTCAACCGAAATGGTCAAAAAACGCATTTGTAACATAAAAATCTTACAGTCTAGTAATATTCAATCATTTATCTTCACTTTAAAACATATTGCAAGTCTCTAGAACAATATCTCGATTTATGGTGAATATTTGAAACAAATATTTTTATTCCGTCCGCGCGCCGATTCTCGGCAGCGAACTCTCCGAAAAGCGTAGTTCACATTCTCCTAATATTTGTGCCTTTTCATATTACGCTTTTTTTAGAGTTTTATATATGAAAATGTGCGCAAAAACATGCACAATATAACAAAAATTATTGGAAGGTTGTAGCATTTCTCTTTTTTTTATATTTGCATATAAAAAAAATTTTAAACAAAAATTCGACATTCGGTCAACTTTAACTCGTTCGAAATGGTCGAAAACTGCATTTGTAAGCTAAAACTCTTACAGTATCGTAATATTCCATCATTTTCCTTCATTTTGAAACAAATTGCAAGTCTCTATAACAATATTTCGATTTATGGTGAATTTAAAAAAATTATTTTTACGTCCGCGCGCTACGAATTCATGCATCATTCTGTGATAATATGTTTTACAATGTGTTATATACCAAAATGATCGCAATTTAGTGCACATTACAACGAAAAAAAAGTAACTTGTTACCTCTAACCGTTTGGCGCACAGTGCGATTTGAATACAATTATATATGAAATTTCGTTTTTGCGCTATCATATATCGCATTATTTATATATGATAATGATAATTTTTTTCATTTCTGATGGTTGCATACTAAACTTCAAGCAATGACAAAAAAAGGAGCCAAAAATGAACTCTTAATCTTGAAAACTAAGTGCGGTGCTGATTTTTAAAAAAAAAATATTTTTTTCCGCTTCCGCGCTCACTCTCAAACCCCTCCGGCACACGAGAGTCATTTTTTTATTTACCGCTCCGGCGTTTAAGGGTTAATATTCTATCTACCTCAGCAGTTATATTTGTTATATATATTATTATTTCTAATCAATCTTGTATTTTATTTTAGGAAAATGTAGTTTGGTGTTTTCTCTGGTACAATTTCACGGAGTGACACAGCCGAGGCCAGAAAAGGGATTTTGACGTAGGAAAAATCTATTTCTGGGCGAGGAAGCCGTGGCGCCCAGTGAAATCCCCCCTAGTTCCCCCCCCCCCCCCCCCCACCCCCCCCCCCCCCCCCCCCCCCCCCCCCCCCTTGCTGTACACAAAGCTTCAATGCTATCGATAAGTATGACGTCACAGACACCTTCAACGGGGTAGCAGGGTGTGACCTATGGGTCAGCTCCCCGCCGTATTTTTGGGGATTTTGATGAGGAAAAGGCTAATTGGAGGGGTTGCTGCGGTAGTGTTTAACACTCGCCCCAGGTTTATACCGTCACCTTTTTTTATAGGTGAGCGAGTCAGAGAGTTCTGAAATTGTCCAATTTAGCAGTTCTCTGGTATTATAGCAATATTTTACTAAAAATAACGTTAAACGGACTTATTTCACTGGACGACACGGCTTCCTCGCCCAGAAATAGATTTTTCCTACGTCAAAATCCCTTTTTAAGTCAAAATAATGACTTGAATACATCTCATTGTGAACTAAAGTTTTTTTTAACAGATTGTTGGGCATATTTATTCTGTAAAAAAATCACACTTTTTGAAAGTAAATTGTATTTTTCCTAACTATAGAAACCTGAGGTCCTTTACATAAGGAATTACAATTCAGCGCCAGCTGGACCGGTCGTAAGATTTACTAACAAGGTAGTTTGGCAGTAACTGCTTGTTCGATGGTCGGGAGTCCCGCCCGACTGGAGGTAAACATACCACTTTGCTTTAGGCCCAGGAACAGAGAGAGGGGTGGCATGAGGTGGGACTATATGTAAAGGACCTCAGGTTTGTATAGTTAGGAACAATACATTTTACTTTCAAAAATTCTGATTTGTTCCGACACGTTATATAAACCATCGGTCCTTTATATTAGGAAGACTCACTTATTGGTGGGAGGAATCTGAGTCTTGTGAACATACTGGTGTTCGCCCAACCTAGGTTCCCTCCCTGGTCGTAAGAGCAAAGGGGGGGAACCTAGCCTCTGTCCAACTGATCAGTTTGTGCACTGCAAGATCAGTGGTCAGACCTCTGGACCAATTCATAAGAGGGAGGCAAGCGTACCTCTTATGAATAGCAATCAAGAACTAAAGTCCTAAGTAAGAAACCAAATATAAAGTATTGGGTTTGTTTCTTACAGGTGTCTGCTTCCCCCGTTGCTAGGGAAGGGACACATAAACACTTCTATCCCTAATGAAAAGGATAGAATGGAGCTCGGTTACGTAGCTTACCTGCATCGTCATCCCGTCCAGCGTTGTGACGACCGCTACCCTCTGCCCGCTAAGAGAGGGAAGAAAAGAGGAGGAAGAGGAGCCAGTCACATTCTCATTCACTCTCCATTCATGCGATATCACAAGGACGAGATATTACCTTGTCCTGTCAAGGAGCTGGGTAAGCTTACACAACTTGCTGAGCAGCCACCACGGGTCCCAAGGAAAAAGTGTCCAAGGACCTATGGGCAATATCCCGAAGGTAGGAGGAGGTGAAGATGGTCTGGGTGGAACACACCCCTGCCTTTAGCACCTGTGCGACGGACAAGTTCTTGCGGAATGCAAGGGTTGGACCAATGCCTCTAACTCCGTGGGCTCTCGGACGAAAGGTATTGGTGTCAGCCCTCCTCTCTGAGTCGTAAGCTTTCCTGATTACCTAATGAAGCCAGAAAGAAACAGTGTTCTTGGAAACTTCTTTCTTGGTCACCCCAGTGCTAATGAAGAGGAGTCAACACTCAGACCTGAGGTGTCGAGTTTTCTTCAGATAGCGCCATAGCACCCTCACAGGACAAAGCAGCATCTCTTCCGTATCATTACTGGCGAAGACCTCTAGGGAGGGAATCGTGAAGGACTTGAACCTGGCGCCAGGGACCGAAGGGTTCTGAGTCTTCACTACAAAATCCGGGACAAAATCTAGCATAACCTATCCCCACCCCCTCGAGTGTTTAACATCGAAGGAAAGACCATGAAGTTCTCCTACTCTCTTCACCAATGCCAAGGCCAGCAGAAATACGGTCTTGAGGGTCAGATCCCTGTCTGATGACTCCCAGAGAGGCTCGTAGGGTCTACGAGTCAAGCTCCTTAAGACAAGAGTCACATACCAACCCAGGGGCCTGAGTTCCCTGGGTGGGTAAGACCTCTCAAAGCTCCTCATTAGGAGATATTTTCATGGAGAGGAAATATCAACTCCTCGCAGCTTAAGTTCTAGGGCCAGGGCGGCTCTGTATCCTTTGACTGCAGGGACAGAGAGGAGCTTCTTTCGACGAAGAAAGATGAGGAAATCCACTACATGCTGAAGAGTGGCTCTGAGTGCAAAGAGATCCCATCTACGACACCAACCACAGAAGAAGGACCGCTTTCCCTGGTATACTGCTGCAGAGGAATGTCTGGGGTATCCAGCCATCTCTGTTGCTGCTCGGCAAGAAAAGCCTATCACTCGCAAGAGATGGTGGATAACCACCAGCCGTGAAGACAGGGAATGTACTGCCTGGCAGTACCATTCTACATGCAGTTGACACAGCAGGTTGTGCCATGGGGGAATCTCTCGTGGTGCCTCCGAGAGATGAGCCAGCAGGTCCAGATTCAGGCCATTTGGGTGCCACCAGAATCATCCAAAGATTGCTGGTGACCAGTGCCCTGCTGATCACCTTGCAAATCAGGCAGAACGGAGGAAAGGCATAGACTACAAGGTTGTCCCACAGTTTGCTGGAAACGCATGCCTCCTGCAGCTGCCCATAGGGTCCAGCACAACTGAGAAGAAAACCTGAAGTTTTTTGTTGTGCCAGGTGGCAAACAGATCCACTACTGGATGCCCCCACAGGTCGAAGAGCCTTTATGCCACGTCTGGGTGAAGAGACCATTCAGTCCCAATCACCTGATTCTGGCGGCTGAGCTTGTCTGCCACTACATTCCTCTTACCTGGAATGTATCTGGCTGACAGCTCTACCGAATGAGCTACAGCCCACTCGTACACCTGCATCGTCAAATGGTGCAATGGGAGGGACACTGGGGCCCCCTGTTTGTTGACGTATGCCACTACCGTGGTGTTGTTGCTCATCAATATCACCGAGTGTCCCATCAGTTGTTCCCGGAACTCTTGGAGTGCAGGAAACGCAACCTTGAGTTCCAGGAAGTTGATGTGAAGGTGCCTGTCGTGATGGTTCCACACTCCTGCAACCAGCAACTCTTCCAGGTGTGCGCCCCAACCCTCAGTCGATGCGTCTGAGAATAGAAGCATCTCCAGAGGGGGAATACCTAGGGGCACTCCTATTAAGAGGTTCCTGTCCTCTAGCCACCAGGCCAGGTCCTCCCTTACTTCCTCCGTGAGGAACCAGGAAGGATTGTGGATCCTGTGCCTGTGACCAGCACTCCTATAGTCTCCACTGAAGACACCGCAGGTGAAGACGCCCGTGAGGGACTAACTTCTCTAGTGACGACAGGTGACCGATCAGGACTTGCCACTGCTGAGCTGACTGTTCCTGTCGTGACAGGAACCGTCTGGCTGCCTCCATGAACCTGCTGATGGTTGCATACTAAACTTCAGGCAATGACAAAAAAAGGAGCCAAAAAAATGAACTATTAATCTTGAAAATTAAGCATGTTGTAATTTTTTGAAAAAAAATTATATTGTTATGATACAATAAAGTTTTATACATACTTGCCTGGCAGATATATACATAGCTATTACTCCGTCGTCCCCGACAGAAATTCGAATTTCGCGGCACACGCGGCAGGTAGGTCAGGTGATCTACCACCCCGCCGCTGGGTGGCGGGAATAGGAACCATACTCGTTTTCTAATTCATATTTTTTCTTCCAGCTGTCTCCTGAGGGGAGGCTGGGTGAGCCATTTAATTGTATATATCTGCCAGGTAAGTATGTATAAAACTTTATTGTATCATAACAATATTATTTTTATACATTCAACTTACCTGTCAGATATATACATAGCTGATTCACACCATTGGTGGAGGGTCAAAGACAGCTACTACTGAATAGACAGGTAAACAACATACGTTGTAGGTAATAAATAAATAAAACCTTGGTTCCTATGTGTTTAGACGAAGGGTCGACTTCCTAGCTATTGCTAGTAGTCTGCTTCGTCTCAAGAGGCTCAGCGAGGATGTGACCTATGGCTAAGAGTTCTTGTAAATCTGTCAATGAGGTCTTATCCACTTACTTGACAGAATCTAATGGTCATTTGTCAATGGGGTCTTATCCACTACATGACAATACGCCAATGCCTATTGGCATAATTCAAGGAGCACAACACCGATCCCGATCACCTGATCCTAAACACGAGGGTTTTTTGTGCCTTAATTTGAAAAAAGCTATCCCCAAACTCATTTCAAATAACCCCAGAAAATAATACACTTATGTTAAAAAAAAAAATTTTTTTAATTTTTAATTCACTAGTTAAGGATCAGTGTCGGCTCCCTATCCCAGCAACGCATCAGTGGACACGTATAACAAAGAGAGAAGGATCTCTCATAGGCCCACTTGATCTCCTTCGTGCAAAGAGAAGTCAACACAGAGTTGCATCTCCCGTTATTACAGCTAATATGTCTCTCACGACATATTGTACGGAAAGAACAAGAATTGTTAAAAGCTCGCACTTCAAGCGCTTTTAATTCTTAGCTGTTTGAAGGAATCATCAAGTTACTCAAGAAGTGCTTTAGAGATTCCACTGTTCCAAAGAAGACCAGGGCTTTCTTTGAAATAGATCTCTTCTGGATGAAGCCCAGAGCCTGGGCTTGCGCCTGGCTGGAGCTTCCGCGCCTGGCTGCGCCTCGCCGGCTGCTGGCGACTCGGCGCCTGGCCCTGCGCCGCCACCCCTCCTCGCTGCTGGCTGCCTCTCGCCCTGGCTGGCGCCTCACTCGGCTGCTGGCGCCTCTGCGCCTGGTGGCGCTTCGCTTGCCTGGCACCTGGCTGACTTCTCCCCACTTGCTGGAGATTCGAGCTTGTTAAGAGTCTCGATGAAAACTGGCGATGTCCACCTCGGACACTTTATTTGCCTGATTTATTCGCCTCTAGCGCATCTGCGCCAGATTGGAGGCCTACTCCTTCTCCTCATCAGACAATGACAGTGTTTATTTGGACTGTCTTGCTCTGGCGTCTTTACGCCATGTTTGGCATTTGGCGCCCTGAATTGGCGCTACATTGTCCGAAAGTCTGAACATCCACAATCGTTCATCAGGAGAATGGAAAAGGGTGGAAGAAATTCTTTCACTTTGAGCTTATGGCCTCTGCAACAAGGGGAGGTAATTTTAGTCAGCTACATCCAGTAGACGATAGGAAATCTAATAGTCCGAGAGACCAGTCTTCCTCCGAGGAGGATCATACTTGATACTTTCGTTGCTAACGAGCACTCTTCCTACATGTTGATGAGTTCTCTCGTTGCAAAATCTTCCCTATCCTTGCATGAAGGCAGGGAATGAGCCTGGAAGTCTAAGGAGACTCTGAGCTGAAATTGGGAGGATTCCTGATTTCTAGCTCTTTAAATATATCTCTTCGAACCTTCTGGGAAGTAGTTTTTAGCCCTCATCGTATTCCAAAGACTCTGTCAGCAAACGTTTAAACCTTATCTTCTTTTGTAGATGACAACGTAAATACATTGCCTGGACAACGAATCCTTTATCTGAAAGCGTTGATCCAGGAATAAAAGGTTTTAGTTCTTTTGCCAAACATACCATGCTGGCAGGAACCCATTGCCAAGTCTTTCTAGAATTTGATTCCAGATTCCAAGCCCAAAATTTCACTCGTCCTTTTGGTCGTTTAGTACCAAGAGAAACATTGATGAGGAGCAGTTCCATCTTGTCAGAACACGGAATCTGAGGCCCAAATAGGATCCCATTGTAATTATAAGATCTCTTAGTCTTGTCGTATAGAGGTATTGTATAAGATCCCGAAGATCTTAATGCTCTGCTATCTCCAATTCCCTTTCTTTGAAAGCAGATATATACAAAGGTGATTCTTCCCTCTGAAAGGGAAGAAAAAACCGCTATGTGGTTCACAGAGGTATTGGAAGAGGACAGTTTCCTCATTCCCTCTAGCACGATCTGCAGTAATTATATATCTTATCCATGACTACTGTCATTTACCTTGAAACATCCTCTCCTTCATGTCCACTTCTGGTCAGTCTGCACGCAGACAGACTCAGAGTGGAGAGGTTGTTAAGGTCCATTTAAAATAGATGCTGAAAGAATATTCAGACTGTCTTGGAAAAGACTTCCAAAACCTACTGTGAGAAGAACGTGACCTCTGTGAATCCAACCTCTCTAAGTCTAAAATGAGGCATAACGTATCATCCTCTCTTTCTTTGACGCCCTTTGTCTTACATTCTGTAAAGAGTTTATATTTTAGGGGAAAAAGACTAAATTTTATTCCCCTTTCTATAAAATAAAGATGGCGTATATTGCTACCTCTCTCTTATATTCTTTCTTCCCGTCCTCGTGCCTGGGCAACGAGAGAATGGAAAATTCTATCACCGTTATTCTGCAAAACAACAAATTATTATTATCCTATTCTCCTAATAAAAGATCCAGGATCGAGGAGAATCATTCAAGATTCCTATTCTAGGACATCAGGCCGTAATGTACGGTTCAAATACTTGAAAGAGCCTCTCACCCCATACTGAGAGCTCCTACGAGTCTTTTCCATTACCAAAACATTACAAGGTCTCCCTTGTTATATGTTTACATAGGAGTAGGATAATATAACATCCTGTTAATAACAATGAAAGAGGAGAAAGAGGAGCTGCATGGTTCAAGGGACTAGCCGAAACGTGCAATAAAAAAGGGGTTGCCAAGGTCTTTCTAAAACCTGCACCCAGATTAACTTATGAGTCCGATATATTTTCTATCACTAGTCTCATAAGGATGAGGAAAGCGAGAGACCTCTAAAGATATCGGTTCTCTTCACCATGTAAAGGTCTATAAAGCAGAAGAACCCACTTATCCTGACACATACTACGTTCGCCTGTGCAATATCTAGAATAATTGTCAGTAGAGGGTTGATGTGGCAAAGAAAGTTTCTCCCAAAACAACTCCTCTTGCCAGGAAAGAAGTCGCTCAAGCGACCACTATATTACCTGACATGAGAAGTCTGTTCTTGTTAGAGACTTCCGCAATTTCAGTTAATCCTGACAAGGGCCACGGCCGCCTGTGCGACAACTTGTGTCCCTGTCAGGAAAAAAAAAACTGATCTTGTGTCAGTTCTCAAAGAGGAAACTCTTGGAAAGACTATCTCCAAATACTGAGAAATTGGAGATCCTGATGTCTTGCGCCTGGTTGGCGCCTCGAGTCTGGCTGGCGCCTCGCTCCTGGGAGGCGTCACACTTCTGGCTGGCGTCTCGCGCCTTGCAGCGTCCTCGCGCTTGCCTGGCGCCTCGCTCCTGGGAGGCGTCACGCTTCTGGCTGGCGCCTCGCGCCTGGCTGGTGCTCCGCGCCTGGTTAAAGCCTGGCTGGAGCTTTTATGGCCCATTACTAGCAACCGTGGTCAGGAAAACTCGATATCAAAATAAATCGTCGCCTGATTTCGAATGGTGGATCGATTAATGTCATTCTCATTTTGAATAATTCTACCAGAAGGCATTATACGAGGATCTTCGTCAATTTCATTCATTCGAAGTTCTCCTATCCATCATGGAACAGTAGGCATAAAAAGGGAGAAACACTGTTTTAGGATGCCTTTCCAATGGCTATCCCTGGCAGTCTGGGACGCTCTACAGAACCTGCCGAGGGGACGCCTGACTGGTGGGGATTCTCTGAAACCTCCTTACGGTTTTCGACATGCCTTCTCCTCTGGGCTTGTGAGCTTGGAAGAGGTCTAGACCTGAGAGCGAGACAGAGCCGATCAGACGCACCCTCCATTGTAATGGGGGAACACTATATTCACTTCTTACGTTCTAAGAGTTCGCATTTGAACTATATCCAAAGTCTACAATTTGCAAATATGATATTGTAGATACTGCGGAGTAAGAAGGTGATGAGGATGCAACAACTACTAGTACTGTTACTACTATAATTGCTCGTTAACACAAGAGCTAATAAAGCTTCTAAAGGATAGTTACTTTTCTGACTTCCCCAACTAGGAAGAAAGATATACATTTCCTCAATCAAACTCTAACACTTATTTTATTAATGAATAAATATAAGTAATTCCCTTTCATGAAAGTATAAGTAATTCACTTTCGTGAAAGTGCATGAGTGTCTACCGAAAACCTCGGTAGTTACACGTCACTAATCTTCGAAATTTTCGAAGTTAATTTTTACTAAAAGTTAACAAAAGCGTATGCTGAACCAAAGATCCATTACTTCCCTGCAAAAGTTAGCCCAGACGATCGATGGCGATGAAACACGAAAATTCATCAGGAAGGCAAACTGCCAAACGTTGTTTACATTCCAAGCGACAGAAAAAATATGAATTAGAAAACGGGGTATGGTTCCTATTCCCGCCACCCAGCGGAGGGGGGTAGATCACCTGACCTACCTGCCACGTGTGCCGCGAATTTCGAATTTCTGTCGGGACGACAGAGTAATAGCTATGTATATATCTGACAGGTAAGTTGAATGTATAAAAACATTTTTTCCGCTTTGGCGCTCACTCGCGAATGCCACCGGCATATGGGAGACGATTTTTAAAATACCGCTTCGGCGCTTAAGGGTTAACACTTCTAAGTGTTTCAGAGGGAATGGATTAGATTTATCCTGTGTTGATACAGCAGAAGTTGGAGTCGAAATGCCAGAACAGAAGTTGTATGTGTCGAAGTATTCAACCCCGACAGGTCCATACCCATTAAAGCAAACATCGCACGAGTATTCAATGAATGTACAAGCATTGAATGTTTTGAAGGTGTCAAAATACGACAACCTCCTTGAGGATCCAAATGTTTGATCCACTTCCTAGGACTTCTTAACAGGATGCGAAACCGACGGACTACACCACTTACAACGCCTTACAGGAGAGGAATCGTTTGACTCCAATGATAATGGAGCAGCATATGGAACACTTTCCACCAGTGTTCTGTTGAATCCTATTGGCGGACTACAGGATCGACAGAGGAAGCGACTGTTTGTGGGCAAACCCCACCAGTCTCCCTAGGACCTCCAGTCTTCTCGAGGTAGGGGAGCGGGACAAGGACCTTCGTCTAAGAGAACTGGTGGGACAAACAGCCACCCCCTCAGAAAACACTACACTAACACTCGGCATTTCATTATTATTAGCCTTTTCTAGAAAAGGCTTAACTTAAAAGCCTAACTCCATAACCGTACTGGCAAGAACATCAAACTTTTTCTTGAACCTAGATTAGAGGCTGGCAATGGCGTCAGAAGAAACTACACAGTAAGCTGGTAAAGGAGTTAAAGGAGCAGGAAAAGGAGGACTTAAGATTGGGGACATGGCTAGAGGAGGAAGAGAAGAAACAGGAAGAACTGGATCTGCGGAAGATGCAGAAGAGGCTACACTAGCTTTACTTTCAGCTCTTAGAGCTCTCTCTCTCATCCTATCCTTTACTAGTTTATCAGAATGTGCAAGAAAAACCTTCCATTGATTGTCACTCCAATCTCTACCTTTGTCACAAGCCGATTTGCGAGTACACTCAGACCAATTACCTCTACATTTAATACATTTGAGTGTGGGTTGTAAATAGGCTTAACCTTTAACCTAGCCCTTGCACCCTCTGGCACAGAACCTAACTCCTAAAGGGCTAGAATCTGACATGATGGCTTCTAAATGCCACAACTAATTGCAGTTAAGCTAACTAAAATGAAAGCAAACAGCAGCAAAATCGCAAAGTGAGCACTTCACCAAAATACAAGTAAAAAAACATCCAGCAATGAAAAAAAAAAGTCCGCACCAACCACCGAGTTAACCAGGAGCCAGCAGAGAACGAATTGATGACACCTGGTCTGTTGCACCTGTCCTCCCTCAAGTGGCAGGAGATGACGCCACCTACATCCGCGATGGGGGCGCCACTGCAAAGTTTGAATCTTTTGTTTGCCATGTAGGGAACCTACAGCTGTATAATTGTTCAGTAAGACAATAATAAAACTATGGATTTCATACATCCAACATACTAATCTGTTGTGTAAATTATGGTTAGATTACCTCCAGTTGTGAGCCCAGTTGATATGTGTTAAATCAGTTTTACATTTTATTATATATCTTTTGAGGTCAAGTGCCTTGCAATTAAAACAAAAATGACATACAGGGAAGCACAGCTGGAACCCTTGCTATATGGTTTTGGAATTATTTCCAATGTAGAAATTGTTGATTCCCATCTCCAATGCTTTGCACTGCAAAGGTCTACTCCATCAAAGCTTCCCATTACCTGGACCCTGAGAACATTCTTAAATTCTTGTTATCCCCTCAATTCAATGGGCCCAATGCTACTACTACAACTTGTACGCTTCAAAAAGCAGTCTTCTTGACTGCTTTGGTGACAGATGCACAGATCAGTGCACTGGGCACTCTAATACTACACTTTCATAAGGGTAGCAAAAACAAGATATAATCAGTATTTATTAGATCTTAAAAAATGGTATATATACAAAATATACTTTACACTCTGAAATACATTGGAATGTTCCATTGCACAATATTTTCCTAATTACCGAGATTTTGGATTATTACTCAGGATAATCATTTTTAAAGTCAGAATAACATTATAAAAGAAAAATATTATACTTAATAACATCATACAGTGCTAACCCACTTTTTCACGGGGAAAGGTTCCATAACCAACCGTGGAAATGTAAAACCCGTCTAAAAATGCTTATAATTGCCAAAACTACCGATGTTACTCCTTACATTAAAATGGATTATAACATGCCTTTACCAAACAGTTTCACTGCCTAACTTTAATATAAAAAAAGTGAATTGGTGTTAACTTTAGAGATTCAGCCCACAAAAAAAATTTTGTGAGTTAATTTAAGTTCCTCTGGAAATGTGAAAAATTTGTTCCACAAAAATCCACGACAAAGTTAAGCATGAAAAAGTGGGGTAGCACTGTACAAAGAAATAAACAAAAACAAATATCAATTACAAAATTAGCAATGCTCAATTTTGAACATGAGAAATTTAGTTCAAGTATTTTTCCCTACAACTCAAAAAATGTGACCGTAGCTAATTTGGTACTCTCTACGTTAGCTATTTTAAAAGCTACTGTACCATTTGAAAAATATGAAAGTTATCTGATATCTTTATTACAAAACAGAACAGCAGTGTTACAGAAGAAATCTAAATAGTATACACAAGACAAACTTTTCCAAACACAATAAGAATGCCATTACAATGCTTCACAATACTGCATCAGAACTGTATGAATATTACTTTCCAAAAAGTGGTAAGTGGTGGTAAGAGAACCAAGCCAGCTAAAGTTTTCACAGTTAACTTTAGTATTAATTCCAGCACACATTCACACTGATACAAATTCCCTTAAACATAATTCAGTATGTAAACCTAAAATCTGAATTAACACCAGATGTGTTTCAGCCAAGATGAAAAATGTGACCATGTTACCCACATAACCATGTGTTAGGGTAAACAATTCACTGAACACGAAATAAAGGAACAAGTCTGCTGAGGTGATATGAATATGTTGTAATAACTAAACTGACAAAAGTTAAATATAGTCAATATTAAAAACTATAAACAAGTAATCTCACTGATAAAATTTACAACTTTTGCAACCAGATAAATATGCATTTCCCGTCATATATTAACATAATAGTAAATTTCCTTTGAAAATGCACACATACCTATCTTAAAGGCATAAACTGGGCATACCTCATTGAAAGCAACTCAAAACTTTGCTCTTTCAAACACAATAACCAGTTACAAAGGTAAAGCCATTCTAAAATAATCTAGTTAAATTCCCAAAGAGCTGGCTAGAAAATGAGATGAATTGTAATCAATGTGAGTATAATATGAAATGAATGACAAACTTTCATATTCTCACAGTATTTCCATTACTCCAAGCTTTGTTTTTGACAGTATTTCAAAAGTAAAATCTTAATATTGAGCTAATCACCTACATATTTTCATTCCTTATATGCTTTTAGGCCTGGAAGTTTTCATACAAATCTCTGGAATGTACAAACCAACACATAATTCTAAAACCATTACTATTTTACTACAGGTATTTGCACTAACAAGGTAAAGTTGCAGGTGACAATATTTTTCAGTTCACTGCATAAGTAAACTCAGATTCTGATAACCTCCAATTCCAGACTACTAAGATTTTGATGACATTCCAAACCACTGAGATTTTGATGACACACAATTACTAAAGAATTCATAACAAATATGCATATTCTATAGGCATCCTCTGTAGTACATAACTTGTCTGTGAGACAGGTCTTACCTAAACTAATTATTTATTACCAGAAATATCTTTATGACAGCTCACAATGAATTATTGCTATGAGAGACTTACCTGTGAGGTGCATGCAGCCCAGAAAGAATTTGCGAGTGGCCAAAACCTGAAATGGTTTATCACAACATGCAGTTGCCCTCAAGTCTGTAATCTTGACAGTATTTCCCTTTACATTTCTCTCCCATTGGTAGGTCGACAGTACTAAGTTAATTAACATCACAATTCATAATCTTCCTCTCTTTACAAATTTAAAATCCTTGGACTAATGTTGTCTTAGAACATCTACTCATCAAAGCTACCAATCTTGGAATGTTTTCCTAGAAAATCCACTCCTAACACTATCATCTCAACATTTCTTTATACAACATTACAGTCTTTATTTCCTCAAGCACTATCCTTACCTTCTTTGATAAAGAAACAACAATTGATCCACTCATAGACCAGTGCAAATTGGGTAGGGTACTGTATATATATTCTATGGCCTGTGACAGAAATATGCAATGCTTTACCAACACATGGGAATATATGTAATTAATACAAGATTACAGATTAACCTCCACTCCCTTTGGTACAATAAACATCTTTAAAGGTCTATTAACGATTTAATGACATAATTGTTTGCAAATTGTTTTGCTGCTTATGTTCAAAAGAAAAAATTAAAAACAAATTGCTGGCCAAATTTGCTTTTACTTTGCCTTCTTCAGTACATAAATTGTCCCAAAGAATTTTTTTAACTACGTAGCATCATTTCTTTATGCTTCTAATTTTCAGTATGCTATTTGTATTGCTTTGAGCTAAAACCATATTATTGAGCAAAAAACTAGATGACAAGAATGCAAACAGTCATGTGGATGCAGATAAAAGACTACCTGCCACCACAAAATGCAGAACATGTGGCCTTATTATTACTTTTGATCTACAATAAGCTTTCCAGTCCTTAAAAATTCACTAGCAGAACAAATGGAATGTTTGAAACACCATAATTAAGTTTAATTCCAAATCCTACAGTTCACTTATTTATCATACAGTATACGTACTTACAAAACCTCAGCTTGCTAATTTGTTCCATACCACTTATATTATTGCCACTTACACTCATCTGAAGACTACAAAATGCAATAATTTATAAAAGATAAAATACTGTATCCTAAAGTATAAATCCTCAAACTTTGTGCAGTATGGTTTTGCTGACAATTCATATTCTTTACAATCCCATTCACCAATTCAAAGCTTCCTTCCGATAAAACTGGACGGATTTTAAAATGGAAGTATTAGATCACATTAAGCAAAATCTCAAATGCTTTGGACGGAGATCATGTACTTTATTACTGTGATTAGCTGCATCGGGGAAAAACTTATTTCAATGAGATATCAAATTCCTTCTACCAATCAAAAACCATTATTTTCTTGTATCAAAATTTACCAATAAAAAAAGGTAAGTTTCAGTTCACCTAATTTCCACTTCATTGAGAGGAATCACAACACAAGATAGCTTTTCCTATAATAATGTTTTGAAATACATTTGCATTAAAACAATTTCACAAATTAAAAAATGTAATCTATTAATATAATTCTCAATATCTTAATACTCATAAAATCTATAATATGTACCTTCAAAATGAAAATCACAACAAAACTCCATATACACTATGTAAAAACAAGTTTCAATTAAAATTAAGAATTCCTTTTACTATTACAAATTTCTTCAAAACATTAACTAATTCTAGATGCGTCATTTATAAAATAATGCATAATAAAAATCAGATAGACTACTTTCCTGCAAGATTTACTTAACCTTCATCTCTAATGTCTATAACTTAAATAATAAAACACTATTCATTAAACATATTAAAAATTGCCAGGAAAAACCTGAAAATTTCAATTTAAATACATACAAAGAAACCTAAGCCTACTATTTCATATCATCAAGTACCGCCTACTTTCTCATCATAGAAATTATACTTCTCAAAAAACCAATGCACACAATAATTGGACGGAATTAAAATCTGTAAATATATCACTGTTGACCTTTGTTTATGAATTTAAAGAATATAGCTTCCCTTAAGGTACTACTACAGTAGTTTGCATAAAGTTATATGGAATTCTCAAAGACAAGTTAAATTCTGCATAATTCCAAAATACTTGTACAGCCTAAAAGTGTAAAATCAGCATAACAAAGCCGAGATACAGTCAGTTCTGGAATCTTACATCAAGAACACTATATATAAATTCATCATGTATCTTACATGCAATAAAAATACATTTAATCACAATATTTCTTAAGGTAGTAAGACTTCACCACAAAAAAAAAAAAAAAAATAACCATATACTACAGTATACTACTGTACTTTTCATAATTTGGCCTTTTTCCACTAAAGCACAGAAATATGTGCATGAAATGGACTCTTTGAGCTTTGGTAAGAATGTAAGTACCTGAAAGAACACTTATTCAACATATAACCTGTTGAGCTACGTGACACTGAGAATCGTTCGTTGCTCTATCACCAAATGCTGTCATTGTAAAGCTGTTTTGAGGTGCTAATTAAACCAGTGTAGAGCCACCACAAGAACACAACCCATTGCTGTTACGAAGATGCTCGAGGTCACTGAAGAGGATCCAAGCTAAAACAAGAATTGAGTTTGTTGAGTATGATTCAAAACTCAATTATCTTAACTTAATTTAGTTATGCTTTTGTAATATTTACTTAATTCTATTAACCCCAAACCAATTTAGCAGTCCACTTGCTATAAAAATGAGTTATCAAGACCACCGAGATAAAATCTTAATTCTCACTGGGCTTGCCCAAAGGGTTTGATTTCATAAAAGAATAAGAAAAATTTAACTAAAACTATAGTCAGTTTCACTCCATCTGCGGCAAAGATGTGGCAATATACATATCTATGTCAAGATTGGCTGAAATCAATTTTGCTGATATTGTAGGCTTACTGTAATAAAGATACAACAGTAATGTGCCTGAATGCTTATACTATATACAAAGAACCCACACACCTTTTGATATAGATCATAAACATGTCGATTTACTTCAATAACTAGACAAGCAAACAAAAAGATGAACTTGTGTCAAATTCATGTAAATCAAACAAACAAATATAATGGGATTTCAATGCTTATGTTTTATCTCACTGCAGTAATACCCCAAACTTGCACGATGCAAGTTACGTGAATTCACAGACAAAATTTTCTTTGGAACCTAATTAACTGTCATACCCAA
The DNA here is from genome assembly GCF_015104395.2 of Macrobrachium nipponense. Lineage (NCBI taxonomy): Eukaryota > Metazoa > Arthropoda > Malacostraca > Decapoda > Palaemonidae > Macrobrachium > Macrobrachium nipponense. The sequence goes on along the minus strand of NC_087215.1, from coordinate 49,750,330 downwards.
GTTTTTCACAGACACGCAAACATTTGCGCATCCTTGAGAAATCCTGCAAAGGTCTCTATGTTTAATTTTTTTGTAGGTAATTTAGATGTTTTCAAGCTTTTATATATAAACTAAACATTAAACAAAAATAGAACAGAGAATTTTTATGGTACATGTATGTTTGTTTTTTTGTTATAAATAAATGATCTAGCTTAAAAATAAGTACTCATTTTTAATAATATTAAGACTAATATGAAAGATTTAATAATAATAATAATAATGGAGAAACAAATCCACAGTTATGTAAATGTACATATATTTCAGTTTAAAAACAGCAAAGATAGCTTTCGGGAATCTGTACAGATTCCCGAAAGCTATCTTTGCTATTTTCAAACTGAAATATATGTACATTTACATAACTGTCGATTTGTTTCTCCATTTGAAGACTCGTGCTACTGAGGATTTTTTAATAATAATAATAATAATAATAATAATAATAATAATAATATAGCCATACTAATTACAAAATTCATATGTGATACAGATTTTAAATAAACAAATAATCTTTCCCTCATCTTTTGCTAACTGTTGAAGAGAAGCTATTGGGCAAAGCTATATGTCAATTTAATTTGACACGGAGACGGGGGGGGGGAGTGTTGCTGACTAGCAAGGTCTCTCTCTCTCTCTCTCTCTCTCTCTCTCTAAGAGTCGTATTAGGCAAAATAAAGAACCCTGTTACAATATGGAATTTCAGAACAAAGAGAAAGAGATAGAATAAGCAAGTCCTTAAATACAAGACTGGGAAGATCAGTCGGAATGGGGAAAGAGATAAATATACATAATCTTCACACACTCTTATATTTTTATGTCCACCATTTACTTCTTTTTCTAAGGGTAATGATTAACCCTTAGTGGACGGACAATCTCACAAGTAGAAATAACAGGTTTTGGGTGGACGATGGAGTGACTCATGGTGAGTAACAATATTCATCGATTTTTGGGATACCGAGCAGGAAAGAGGTGCCACTACTTCTATAGCCCATCAATTTACAAATGGCAACTTTTAGACTGCCTAAGATGAGAGACTAGGGAGCTCAGGAGCTTAGTTGTGATCTTGACTTCAAGAGAGAATGTACTGCTTCTCCCTCTAACATGACATCTTCTTATAAATTTGCTCATAAATATACCATGGGGTTGCTGTTGGTTTTAGTTCTTATCTTTTATGATAGAATGTCAGTTATAAATGTAATGTTGCAAAGAAAAGTGCAAGGAAATATTAGAAAAAACATGTATAAATCCAAAAAGATACTACACCTTCGTTCTTGGTAAATTTACGTAAATATTTTAAAACAAATATGCTCAGAACTTGTTAATGAATTTATTTATGTTCTGATATTGTGTGAGCTGAATATAATTTTATAAATAATAATAAAATAATTTATTTATTAGAAAAAAATATATAAAAATTGGTAAAATTTACAACTGCCCTGTAAAAGAGGCCCCACAAGGGGTTGTAAATAGTCATTTTCAGCTTCTTGTGGAAGGTACAGAAAGTTTTTTAGAATTTTTCTTTCTTATACCTTGTGAATTTGCATATCTTCCTTTTCTTTTCTTGAGGTGCTTTTTGTCTTAAATTGGTGACTTCAAAGTTTCCCTGTCTGAGGTGCTGTTATTAATTTTCATACTGGCTCCCAAGGTTAAGCTAACTTTTAAATGAAATTTACAGTAACTAATTTCATTTTTTTTTTTAAGTTAGTTTAATACTTCGGGGGCATGATTAGGGTCATATTTAGTGTTTAAACTCGCGTAAATTTGGGGTATGACTGTACATTGGCTTAGAAGGCAGGAAATTTAAATTGCTGCATGGCAATGATACCGCAGTTTACTTTTCAGAATAATTTGCATATTTGCATACAAATCTTTATAATACATAAGTGACTAGGAAATTTTCTGGAGTATTTGGTCAAAAGTTTGAAACCTCATTTGTGTGTTGATGACATATACAACATAAAGGCTTGACTAGAGTTAATTTTTCTTAAAGGCATTGGAAAAATAAATAGTTTCCAATATGAAAGTAATTCTTACTGATAAGAAATGGAAAAAATGCTTAAAAGAAAGCCAGTAAATCAAATGTCTCATATATACAGTTAGTGAAGTCTTATCTCACTTGTCAATGTTTCAAGTTCTAGCAGCCAACATCATAAGTTATTTTTCCAGTTCATAAAAGTGGATATAACTTTGGTATCATAATGAAGTAATTTTATATTCATGCAATGAAACTGTACATACAAAAGTTTAAATAAGGTAGTTTTGAGATCTGAACAATTTGTGGGCATAAGTCTATGTGAAGCATGGGCTATGCCAATGAGACTGAAACATTATTATTGAAAGTTCATAGTTTGTTTTAGTTTGTAAGAACAGTGTGTTTGATACATGCACATCTATCTTGTGAATTTAGGTATACAGGCAGTCCCCGGGTTACGAAGGGTTCGGCTTACGACGTTCCGAGGTTAAGGCGCTTTTCAGTTATATTCATCAGAAATTATTTCCAGGGTTACAATGCCTACGACGCTCATCTGGCAGAAGAAATATGACACCAAAAATGCAAAATAATCAATATTTGAAGGTTTTTTTTTTGGTGCAAAATGCAATAAGAATGCAGTTTACATAGTTCTGAATGCACCCAAAGCATTAAAAAGTAAGGTTTTCTTAGGGTTTTTGGTGATGTTCCGGCTTACGATGATTTTCGGGTTACACGCGTCTCAAGAACGGAACCCCCTTCGTAACCCGGGGATGCCTGTATATAATTAATAAGCAATCAAATATATTACTGAAGAAAGTTTTAATATTTGTCACAATAAATCAATGATGTAGGAGACACTAATTTTCAGCCAATCATGCTACATATGAACATGTGCCACATCTGCACCTTTAGATGAACAGATGAAATAAGCCATCTACAATAAACTATAGCTTCAAGAAACCTCTCCAATTGGACTGAATGAAAATGATATTGTTATTTTACAATAAAGTTTTGTACATACTTACCTGGCAGATATATACTTAGCTTACGTCTCTGACGTCACGACAGAATTCAAAACTCGCGGCAAACGCGACAGGTAGGTCAGGTGATCTACCTTACCCGCCGCTGGGTGGCAGGTGTATGAACCAATGCCCCTTTCTTGTCAGATTTTTCTCTTACACCTGTCTCCTGAGGGAGGCTGGGCGGGCCATCAATCGTATATATCTGCCAGGTAAGTATGTACAAAACTTTATTGTAAAATAACAATATCATTTTTGTACATGAACTATCCTGTCAGATATATACTTAGCTGATTGACACCCTTGGTGGAGGGTAAGAGACAGAAATTAACAAAGAAAAGGTAAAACAACACCTGTTGTAGGGTATAAATAAAATAACCTTGGGTTATTACCTTGTTTAGGCTGAAGACTTCATAGGTACTGTTCCTATTAGTCTGCATAGCCAGAAGAGCTACAGCAAGGGCGTGACCTACAGCTGAAAAGACTCTTTGGGTCTACTAAAGGGATTTGATATCCGCTTACTTAGTAGAATCCAAGTCGGATCATGTCAACGGGGTTCGCCCTCTTCTATGACAGAACCTGTCCACTACCATTGCAGGGAGCTTCAAACCAAATCCGATCACCTAACCAAACTAAAGTTATTAGCACTACGAACAGAAAAAAGATGCCTACCTGCATCATTTTTCATACAACCATATGAACACAATACCAAAAACAAGGGAAAAAACTACAAAGGATATGTTCCAGCTCCCTGCCCCAGCACAGAATCTGCCGATACGTACGGGCCTAATGCGAAGCACTCGTCATACGTAATCCTGACGTCTTTAAGGTAGTGGTTAGCGAATACTGAATTGCATCTCCAGAATGTAGTTTTCATCAAATTCTGAAGCGACATATTCTTATTAAAGGCCAAGGAAGTGGCAATGGCTCTCACCTCGTGAGCCTTGACTTTTAGGAGCTTGAAATGTTCTTCATTACAAGATCTATGTGCTTCTTTCACTAGACTTCTAATGAAGAAAGACAGCGCATTTTTAGACAATGGTCTACTGGGGTCCTTTACAGAGCACCATAGTCTGTCCTCAATGCCCTTAAGGGTCTTCTTCTTCTGAAGGTAGTATTTCAAACTCCTAACAGGGCAAAGAGTCCTTTCGGGTTCTTCCCCTACCAGGGCAGATAATCCACGAACCTCAAAGCTCCTTGGCCAAGGATTTGAGGGGTTCTCATTCTTTGCTAAAAACGAAGGAAGGAAGGAACAAATCACGGAATCTCCTTTGAAAACCTACCCTTCCCTTCTAGGGCATGAAGCTCACTAACCCTTTTAGCAGATGCCAAAGCCATGTGAAACAGAGCCTTCCTCGTAAGATCTTTGAAGGAGGCTAACTGGGGTGGCTCAAACCTCGAGGACCTTAGGAAACGAAGAACCACATCCAGATTCCAACTTGGAACTTCGGTTGAAGCTTTCTTGGAAGTTTCAAAAGATCTTAATAGATCATGCAGATCTTTGTTATCCGAAAGATCTAAGTTCCTATGTCTGAACACTGCAGCCAGCATGCTCCGATAGCCCTTGATGGTAGAGACTGCCAAACCGCATTTTTCTCTGAGGAAAACGAGGAAGTCTGCGATCTGAGTCACAGAGGTACTGGAAGAGGAAAACTTCTGGTTTCTGCACCACCAGCGAAAAACGTCCCACTTCGACTGGTAGACTTTAAGGGTCGAAGGTCTTCTAGCTGAGGCGATAGCCTTAGCAGCCTTTGTCGAAAACCCCTTCGCTCTGACAAGACTTTTGACAGTCGAAAGCCAGTCAGATTTGAGAGCGGGGAGGACTTTTTTGTGATACCTGTCGAAGTGGGTTTGTCTGAGCAAATCTACTCTTTGTGGAAGTGCTCTTGGAAAGTCCACCAACCATTCCAGTACCTCTGTGAACCAATCTTGGGCGGGCCAGAACGGAGCTACAAGCGTCATTCTTGTCATCTCCGAGATCGCAATTTCTTGAGGGTTTGTCCCAGTACCTTGAAGGGGGGAAAGGCGTAGACATCTAGTCCTGTCCAGTCTAGGAGAAACCCATTCACTGTCACTGCCCCTGGGTCTGAGATCGGGGAGCAGTAAAGTTCTATCCTTGCGTTCCTTGCTGTTGCAAAGAGGTCGATGTGAGGTCTGCCCCATCTTCTCCACAGGTCTTGGCATACCTCTGAGTGGAGGGTCCACTCTGAAGGCAGGAGTTGATTCTTCCTGCTCAAGAGATCGGCCCTGACGTTCCTTTCTCCCTGTACGAATCTGGTGAGGAGACTGATCTCCCTTGCTTGAGACCACAGCAGAAGGTCCCTTGCTGTTTCGTAAAGGGAGAAGGAGTGCGTCCCCCCCTGTTTTTTGATGTACGCCAAGGCTGTGGTGTTGTCCGAATTGACCTGAACTATAGCATTTCGGACGTGGGCCTCGAAGGCTTTTAATGCCATCCAAACTGCCATCAACTCTTTCTTGTTGATGTGCCAGGACACCTGTTCCCCCTTCCAGGTGCCTGACACTTCTCTTGTCCCGAGCGTCGCTCCCCAACCTGCTTCCGCGCGTCGGAAAACAACTCATGGTTGGGGTTTCGGCATGTGCAGAGACATTCCTTCCAAAAATCGGGAGTGGGTCCGCCCCACCACCAAAGGTCCCTCTTGATTCCCCATGAGATCTTGAAGGAGAACTCCAGATCTAGGGAGAGACGCCTCCAGTTCTGGTAAAGGAAGAACTGTAGAGGCCTGAGATGCAACCTTCCTAGAGAAACGAATTGCTCCAACGAGGAGAGTGTCCCTACCCCGCAGACTCATCCGCTCCCTCGCTGTGCATGCAATCTTTCTCTAGGAAGGTTTTTTTCGTTAGTTTCTCGTGGCAACGAGCTATCCTCTCTGGCAATGGAAAAGCCCAAAAAGCCAGAGAAACTATCCGAATCCCCAGATAGATCCGCTCTTGACTGGGGATTAATTGAGACTTCTGGAAGTTCACCAGAAGCCCCAGAGAACTTGCCAATGTAAGGGTCTTTTGTAGGTCCTCCAGACATCTTTCTTGTGATTCTGCTCTGATTAGCCAGTCGTCGAGGAGGAGTGACACCCTCACTCCCTCCAAATATAGCCACTGCGCCACGTTTTTCATTAACCCCGTGAACACTTGGGGTGCAGTCGACAGGCCGAAGCACAAGGCCTTGAATTGGAAGATCTTTCCTCCCATCATGAATCTTAGAAACTTCCGTGAAGAAGAATGGATCGGCACATGAAAGTAAGCGTCCTGAAGATCTAGTGACACCATCCAGTCCCCTGGACGAAGAGCCGCTAACACTGAGGAAGTCGTCTCCATGGCGAACTTCCTCTTTTCACAAGACGTTCAGGGCACTTACATCCAAAACCGGTCTCCATCCTCCTGAGTTCTTCGGAACTAGGAACAGTCTGTTGTAAAACCCACAGAGCGGGATCTTTCACTAGTTCTAAAGCCTCCTTCTCTAGCATCAGATCTACTGCTAGAGAAAGGGCTTGATTCATGATGGGGTCCTTGTACCTGGCCACCAACTCCCTCGGAGTTGTCGTCAATGGTGGCCTTGATGAGAAGGGAATGAGGTATCCTTTGCTGACAATCGAGAGGGACCAATTGTCTGCCCCTTTTGTGGGCCCAGACGTTGGCAAATTTCAGTAGTCTGGCACCCACTGATGTCTGGAGTCCTTGAGTGCTATTTCTTCCCTCTGACTGACCTAGAGAAGGTTTTACCTCTCTTAAAAGGTCTAGTTCCTCTAACTGAAGAAACTCTAGCAGGGGGGTCTCCTCGAAAGGGCTCCTGCCTCAGTGGAGTCTCTTTCTTGGTCTTGGGTTGGAAAACAGAACGAGGTTTCCTGGCCGACTGGGCTAACATGTCCTGAGTAGCCTTGGCTGAGAGGGCACTCGAGACATCCTGTATAATCTTCTTGGGAAAGAGAAGAGGTGAGAGTTGAGCATAAAGAAGGGAGGCTCTTTGTGCATGAGAACTGCCTTAGTCAGAACGAACAGTATACAGACTTCTTTTTTTATCACTCCAGCTCCAAAAAGTGAAGAGACTTCACTCGAGCCATCTCTCACTGCTTTATCCATGCAAGTGAGGACGCTGTTAAGATCCTCAGGAGAAAGGGACCGGGGTCTGAGTCTTCTTGGCCAGAACTCCTAACGACCAATCAAGAAGAATTAAAAACTTCCAGGACTCGGAACATCCCCTTCAGCAGGTGGTCAAGCTCGTTCACCCCCCACGTAGTCTTGGCAGAACAGGAGTCGGATCGACGAGCGGAAATCCACCAGTGAGAGAAGTCCGAGTCCGCAGATGAAGGGAGAGCGAGGCCCAAGGGTTCCCCCGATTCGTACCAGAAACCTAATCTGCCAGTCAGCTTAGACGGAGGGAAAGAAAACACTGTCTTCCCTTTCTCTTCCTTAGCAAGGAGCCATTCCCCAAAACCTCTTAGTGCCTTTTTCATAGAATTGTAGGCTTCATCCTTACACAAGATGAAAACCTTCGAAGTCTTCGATGTGGAGAATAAAGAGAGAGGCGAAGGAGGAGCCACGGAGAAAGGGTATCTCCGAACTCTTGAAGTAGCAAATCTGTTAACCTCTTATACGAGGAAAACAGAGGAGTCTTTGGGTACTTCTTCTTCCGAGGGATCCTGTTCTTCCTCGGCTAAGAAACCATCATGATCCTTAGAAGCGCGGCTGTCCTGGGAAAAGTCTCTTGAAGAAGTTTGACGTCTGACTCTTGGAGACAAAACTTCTGGAGCGTGCCTACTCGAAAAATCCTTCTTGTCCTCAGGAGGGCATTTTCCAGTTTCTTGGTGCCTAACGGGGGCAAGGCGGCTCTCAGGAGCAGAGCGCCTGTTTGAAGAAAAACTTCTATCAGGCTCTTGGCGCCTGTTCAAAGGAGAGTGGCTACCTGGCGAACAGCGCCTACCATGAGAGAAGCGGCTACCAGGCTCTTGGCGCCTGACCCGAGGAGAGAGGCTCTCTGGCGACGAGCGCCTACTAGGGGAGAAGCGTCTGCCAGGTTCCCGGCGCCTGACTTGAGGAGAGCGATACTCAGGTGAAGAGCGCCTGCCAGGAGAAACGCGCCTAACAGGCTCTTGGTGCCTGCCAAGCGAAGAGCGCCTGTCCGATTTAGGGCGCTTGTCAACAGGAGAGTGGGGGCAAGACGAGGAGCGGCTACGAGGCGAGTAGCGCCTACTAGGCTCTTGGTGCCTGTCAAGGGGAGCGATCCTGTCTCGAGAAGAGCGTCTATAGGGCAAAGATCGCCTACGAGACGCCTGATCCTTGTCCGAAGGAGAAACTAAGACATCATGCCTGTCAGGCAACTGGTGCTTGGACGAAGACGGGATCTTGTCCGATGTAGAAAGCCTCATGCGAGACTCCGAACGCCCAGGAGAGCGGGCCGCTTCCGTCGAATAGCGAGTCGGGAGAGCGCCTGGACTTCTTTACAGGAAGCGAGACGTCCTTCTTTCGATGAGAGGACACACTAAGAGAGCCAGCCAGAGCCGAAATCTGCGCCTGAAGACTAGCCAACACCCTTGCTGGAGAATTCACAAAATCTTGAACAGGTGACAAGGCTCGATCTCTGCTCCGGAGAACAATACTCAAGGGATCTCTTCCGTTTCTTCGCTTCCACCTCAGGCTCTTCCGAAAAAACTTCAGGGCTGGAGGAAGGGAAGGGCACAGGAACGTGGCCAGGCTCTCTTCGAAGGGCGCGAGGCTTCCGAAGAGCTCCATCCTCGTTTAGGAGAGGGCAAAGGCGAAGACGAGAAGCACTGGCGCAAGACTTCTCTCTTGGCGCGATCCAAGGTAGCCTGGGAACGAGCAACAGGCGCTACCGACGACAGAAAAAATCTGACGAGAAAGGGGCATTGGTTCTTACACCCGCCACCCAGCGGCGGGAAAGGTAGATCACCTGACCTACCTGTCGCGTTTGCCGTGAGTTTTGAATTCTGTCGTGACGTCAGAGACGTAAGCTAAGTATATATCTGACAGGAAAGTTCATGTATAAAAATGTTGGTTTTCAAAAAACTTCCTAAAGGAGAAATACCATTATGATTTTTTAATGAATTAATGACAAAATTCTTGAATGCAGACATTTTATATGACAGTGCATGACCAAATATCATACTATAAATTCTTTACACAAATTTATTTAAAATGGAATAATTTCAGTGCTTTTCTGTCTTTCCCTCCTACTACCTCATCATCAGGGACTGGAGTGCTAATTGGCTCTAGTAACCATTCAATCTTTATAATACATACTAGCCCTCTTACGCCAAAGCCCTAAAAATCAAAACGTCTCCCGTATGCCGGGCCAGGTGTGGAGTGAGCGCGGAAGTGGAAAAAATAATTTTTTCAAAAAATCACAGCGCGCGTAGTTTAGAAGATTAAGAGTTCATTTTTGGCTCCTTTTTTTTGTCATTGCCTGAAGTTTAGAATGCAACCATCAGAAATGAAAAATGACAATTTGTCCAAAATTGCATTTTTCCTAACTATACAAACCTGAGGTCCTTTTACAATAGGAAGGTACTAGCGGCAGCTGGATAGGTCGTAAGCTTTCGAACAAGGGGTTCGGTAGTTAACTGCTTGTCCGACAGTCCCGCGCGCGGCAAGCGCACTGGGAGGTAAACAAATCACTTTTGCTTTTGGCCCAAGCAAAAACTGCAGAGTGAGGGGTGGCATGAGGTGGGACTATGTGTAAAAGGACCTCAGGTTTGTATAGTTAGGAAAAATGCAATTTGGACAATTGTCATTTGTTCCGACACGGCATACAAACCTTCGGTCCTATTTTACAATAGGAAGACTCACTTCTTGGTGGGAGGAATCTGAGTCTTTTGTGAACAGACTGGTGTTCGCCCAACCTTGGAATGCCTCCCTGGTCGTAAGAGCGAGGGAGGGATCCAAGCCTCTGTCCGATTGATCGGGGTGTGCACCGCAGGATCAATGGTCAGACCTCTGGACCAAGTACTAAGAGAGAGGCAAGCGTATCTCTTCGTACCAGCAAACAAGAACAAGTTCCTATTTGCAAGAGGCAACATAAAGTTATGTTTGTCTCTTGTTGGCATCCACTTTCCCCGCCCCCCCTTGTAGAGGAAGTGGTGGATATTCGCTCCCATCCCTAGTGAAAGGGATAGGATGGGGCTCTGTCGAGTAGCTCACACCGGCATCTCGTCCTTATCCAGCAAGGTGATGACCGTATCCCTCTACCCACAGGTAGGAGGGGGAGAAAAAGATAGGAAGAGAAGCCAGTCACTCTCTCATTCACTTATCTATTCTTACAGTCACACCCAGGACTCGATGCTGTTCAGCCTGCTAGGGTCTGGTTAGCTACACAACGTGTTGAGCAGCCACCACGGGTCCCAAGGAAAACGATCCAAGGACCTGTGGGCAATATCCAAAAGGTAGAAGGAGGTGCCAGTGGTCTGGTTGTACCAGACCCCTGCCTTCAGTACCTGCGCCACGGAGAAGTTCTTGTGTAACTCGAGGGAGTGTACTTCTAGGTCATCTTGGTGCTGACGAAGAGTCTTCAACACTCAGCCTGGATATCGAGTTTCTCAGAAGCGCAGTCGCGCTTTCACAGGATAAAGCAGCATCTCCTTCGCATCGAAGGCGGTGAAGTCCATTAGGGAGGGGATTGTGAAGGACTCTAACCGATCGTCAGGAACCGAAGGGTTCAGAGTCTTCCGCTACGATTCGGTACGAAATCGAGCGTCACGAATCCCCATCCCCTGGATGCTTGACTTCGCAGGAAAAGTCATGCAATTACCTCAGAGGAAAAGAAGGGAATGGTCGTCTGACCTATCCCTCTTCTCGACTTCGGTGATGTCCTGTACCCATACTGGTCTATCCGTCTGCAGCGAAGTTGTTCTTCTCGGTAGTGGATAGGACACCGACACTCAATGGTGGGGTGTCGATGGTATGGGTACTGTGACAAGCCGTTAGGACGAAGAAAAGACTGTTATGGAACAACCGAACTAAGTCCACAGCAAAGTTCGTAACAGACAGGGCGCTCTGACAGCTGCCGACTGACTGCGTTCGGTAGGAGGCAAGTTGTCCAAGCACCCGAGCAAGTCACGTGACCTTCGCCTTAAAAGGGTTATGCCAAGAGACTAAACAAATAATTTGTTCGTCACCGATGCCAGAAGGCAAGGTGATGACTCTCTTAAGGCATGTGCCCAACAGGCAAAAGTCAATTGCCTTCTAGAGACCGAGGTCCCTGATGGCAAGATATCTCATAGTATAGTTTTATTCTCGGCTAAGGAGAACAACACTATGTGTCGTTGAAGACGAAGGTGTACAGAAAATGCAACCTACGTCTTCACAGCTGAACCGAGAGAAGGATCTCAAGATTCTGAACCTGTGATACAAAGACTGAGAACGCTAACCGCTATTCATTGCTGTCCGGTGAGGATCGTAGTTGCAATAAAAGCGGAGCGCTTTCAGTAATGAAGACAGGGAAATACTGCCTGAAGAACTGCTTCTCATGGGCTGAACATTTGGAAGTAGAGCTGTCAGGTTGGAGAGTAGCGATGTCTTCTGACATATCTGTTAATTCGGGGCGAGCAATGAATAATTGCACACCTACGAATACGAGATATTTTGAAGACAAACTCAGATGTCTGCAAAAATCATTCGCATTATCGCGGTGCGATGCAGCGGGTGACTAGTACAGACTTCTGTTACCGTGCGGTAAACAGAAAGATGAAAGAGTCCAAGAGATATCTCTGTTGAAAATTCTCGCAATGTCGAAGGCGATGAAATCGAGCGTCACAGCAGTAGATGGTCCTTCATTATTGCGAGAATCCCCGTTAATCAGAGACCTAAGTCCATGATTGTTGGGCAGAGATACGGTTCGGTAGTCAATCAAACCAGGGGAGAGAGAGACGTAAACCGACCGTGGCATCTCCGAGACCTAGCTGATACTGAGCCGCTATCAGGCAGTTCAATACGCAGTAGCTCTCGGTGACTCGTCATCCTGAGTTGCCAGGTATTCCATTATTCCACGAAGGAATGCGTTCGGCTAGAACCATCGAGCATAAGAATAACGCTCGAGCAATTATATTTAACCGAAACGGATTTCGGTAAATACAAAAGCTGATTTTGGTGTTGTCATGACAATACCAAGTATCTAAAATCGAAACTGATAACTGCTGGGAGTTGCAGGCAACCCCGATTGCAGTTCAATTAAGATACAATTCGTCTCGGTCACAAACCGTAGAGTTAACTACGGTATGCGCCTACCCACGACCATTCAACTGTTAAAAGAATCATGTCGCGAGGGTAATATACGTAGTATATTTGTAGGTTCTGTACAACGACCTCCATCCTAAATTCTTTTCCTCTCGAGGAATGAGAATAAGGATTGGAGATCGACCGCCTTCGTTCTCTAGTCAAGAGAGTGAAGGAGAAGTCTTTCCCAAAGGAAAGCTTCAATGGTGAACAGAATACCGAAGACGATAGTTCAAGCCAAACTGGAAGTTCCCGTCCGTTCTTCTCTATTCCAGGTTAAATCGCCTGCTGTGAGATACTCTTCTTTCAGCAGCAGTGTTTTCTTCCAATGCTAGAAATTACAGGAATTCGAGCATAAGCGAGGTTCCCGATTATCGTGTAACAATTATCGGGGATTCTCGCTCACTTTGGACCGTGGTCTCGCCTAAGTGTTTGGAGATCGTAAAAAACTCGAACACTCTGAGTGCGCTAGAAATTCCGTAGAATTCTAAGCACTCTGCGAAACCCCCCACCGAATTCGTCAAACGATATCGGCTGGTGATCCTCCCGATTCCCGTAGAAATCGAGAAAGGGGCAGGATCCCTCCTCAACGACCGGGGGCCTTACGTCAGGTAGGACCCGAAGGTCCCCCGGTAGCGCAGCCCCTAACGTGGGATCTTACAGAGAAATCTCTGTAGATCCCTCCCCTTTCCCTCGTAGCCGTAAGGAGAGAGGGAATGGGGGAGGAATTGGATACTGGCTCGCCTTCCCAGTGGAACTAGCAGTTGGAGAAGAAAAGGAGCAGCCATCGCCTTACGGCGATGGCCTCTCAGAGCCTGGGAAAACGTATCGTCAGGAGAAAACGTTTTCCCGAGGAGGGTTACGAACTCATACTGTAGGTAAGGGTCTGCCGCCACTGTGAACGTCGTCTGGGTGGGGCTGATCGACACCTGACAGGAGAGAGCCGATACCGTCCTCCGACTCATTCCAGTCCTCGTCGAGGTCGAAACCTCAGGAGGACCGAAGGGGGTATTCAAATACGGTGTCCCGAAGACACGTAGAAACGCCTCTGTCGCAGTAGAGGAGAAGTAGCTTGTTCGACCGGCCAGAACTGAGAGAGCCTTCTTGTCCGGAGACAAGAGACCTACCGTGGTTCAACACAGTCGGCAAGCTCCGATCGCGGCAGACCCACCGTCGATTTGGGTTCCCTCTCGGGCCCCAAAACGACTCGAGCCGAGACGTGGCTCTGCTGGTGGGAGCGGCGATCCTTCCCCGAGGTCGTTGTGCTGACGAATCAGCGCCATAACCTCGGCAAAGTTCCTCTGGATCTCGGAAGTCACAGCATCTTGCAGAGTGGGGACCGTTAAGCCCTTTCGAACAAGAGCATATTCCGAGAACCTTCCTCCTAAGAAGGGGGAACAGCGACAGCCCTCTCGGTCTTCTCCATCCACTTGCGCATCCGTCCTGGCCGGTCCAAGAACCGTGCCTGGCACGTAGGGCGTCGTGGTGGGATCATGAGGGGCGCACCCCTCGCTCCTCCCGGTGTAACCCAAGGAGGTTGAAGGTACAGGAGAGGCAGACCTGACGCTCCCTCCTCGCTCGCTGGCAGAACCAGCAGGCTTGGAGGGCTGCAGGCGATCGTCAACCCGTCGGTGGCGATCGAGCTGCAGGCCTGGTCGAACCGTCTCGCTGTGGAGAACGGCTGGACTGAGCACAGCGGCCCCCCGATCTCGAGTGTCAGAAGAGCTGGTGCTGGTTGCCGTACCCGATCGCTCTCTGTGAGAGCGACGGTCAGGCGACCTGCAGGCTCCACTGTCACGTGAGACCGTGCTTGTCCTCACGGCACGTCACGTCGCTGGTTCCAGCCGTGGCTGGCACCGGCGAACGGGAGGACCTCTTCCCAGCCTCAGCCCGTGGTCGGTCGTGGACCGTCACGTCCCCGGGTAGCCAGCTGGTCGCCGCGAGAGCGAGAGCTGGTCTGGTGAGAGTCGCGTGAGCGGCTGTCACCAGTCTTCCGCCCCGTGCCGTGAACCTGGCGCTGAGCGGACTCAGAGGTTCTGGTCCTGGCTGCACGGTCGCTGGTAGGCGACCGTACACTCGGTACCTCCGTCCCGCGAACGAGAAGCCGAGACGGACCCTGATGCAGTGGCAGAAAACCACTGACACCAGGCGAGGAAGAGTACCGGTGTTAGCCGGTACCCCTCTGGTCCCCGTAGTCTTCTTCCTTGCGGAAGGAAGAAGAGACGTGAGCCCCGCTCCGTCCCGAAGGAGCACTGAGGACCAGCGGAAGGAACCCTCCCGTCCCACCTAGGTGAGACGGGTCCCGAGAAGCTCCCGAGGGAGACTTCTTAGGAGGGAGGAGGCAACCTTCTTCTTCCTCGGCTGTGAAGCCTTAGAAGTCGAAGGGGAAGAGGCGGCAGACGACGACGACGACACCTTCCTCCTCTTCTTCGTCAGCTTCCTCAGGACAGACGTAAGATCTGCTATCCAAGGGCGGAGCCGGGGCTGCTGTAGCCGAAGCCACAGGGCCCGGACGCACCTGAACAGACAGACCAAAGTCTGGGGTAGTACCACCACGACAGGGACGACGTCAGCAGGTATGGCATCTCAGGAACAGCAGGCACGCCAGCACAGCATCGGTAGGGACAGCCAGCGCAGCACGGCAGGGACAGCCAGCGCAGCAACGGCAGGGACAGCCAGCGCCAACAACTGCATGGACAGTCAGCCCAGAATCGGCAGGTACGGCAGGCAGCACCGGAAACACAGGAAGTGGAGCAGCAGCCAGCAACATCCTGGTACGGCGGCAGTCCAGGGGCGAGCTCTAGGGCAGCGGAAGTGTGGTTGCGGCAGCGCGGCAACCACGAGCGGCGGCGGCACGCCCCCCTCTCGGTACGGCGAACGGCACTTCACAGCAGCTGTAGGCAAGACTGTTACCACGTGAGGCAGTACACCAGGTGAGGAGGGACGTCGTCACCTGGAGCGTGGTCACCACTCCATGGGTGACCGCAGTAGGCCCAGACATAGAACCGCAGCCCCTGGACACTAGCACGCCCTGCAAATGGAAGGACGCCCATACCTCACCAAAGGTCCACCCTCGTGGCAGTAGCACCTGCGGAAATAACAGTAGTAGCGATTAGTGGGGGGAAGTCCCCGCGCGCGGGGGGTGAGCCCTCTCCGAACGAGTGGAAGACCCCTAATACAATTGTACATCGGGCACCGAGCGCCCTCCCCCGCGCTCGACGGATCAGGCGAGGAGAAGAACGCAGATAACCCCCCCCCCCCCAACCCCCCCCCCCCCCCCCCCCCAGGGGAAGGGCCATCTGTGGGAGCTGAGCGGGGGGGGGGGGGGGGGTGGGGGGGGGGGGGGGGGGGGGGTCTCGTTCCCCACCCCCGCACAGCACCCATGTACCCAACAATAATAATAAGAGCCCGAGAGCAATCGTGCCCTCAGCCCGAATGCAAGGGCATAAGGATCAATTCCCTGACTGAGCGGAACTTGAACCAAAAAAATATTGATGCAATCAATAATAAAGGAATAAAATGAAAAAGAATCTTGCATTACGTTCATTCTTCACAATGAATAAGGGCTCGGATCGAGCGCATTTGCGCCCTCGGTACCGAGCGCAAGGGTAAAAGGATCCATTCCCGATTATGAATGGAAACCTTGATCCATAATGAATTGATGCAATCAAAATATATATGAAAAATTTGAAAAAGAATACTGCGCTTGCGATTTCACTTCATACAAATAAAAAGGGGAAGGATCAATTCCCGGGAAATAGCGGAAACATTGATCCAAGTAAAACAATGCAATCTCAATAAAATATGAAAATGAAAAGAACTGCACTTGCGATTTCACTTCATTCAAATAAAAAGGGGAAAGGATCAATTTCCGGGTAAGCTCGGAAACTGATCCAAAATGAGTATTGCTACAATCAAAATAATATATATGAAAATGAAAAAGAATACTGTACTTGCGATTCCACTTCCATACAGAATAAGTTTTCGTGCCGAGCGCATTCGCTCGGCCACGAGCATACAGGTCAAAAAAAAAAAATATAAATGAAAAGAGCACTTACTTACGATTTTCATCTACACATTTCCAACCAAAATATACGCTCGGAGCGAGCGCTCTCCCGCCCTCGGCACCGAAGCATACACAATACGAGGATCATTTCTGGGAAAAATGAATTCCCGGCCCACCTTACGCCCTTCAGTCCCCCGGCACTCGGGTAATCGGAGGGCGTGGTGAAACCAAGATCCTTTAATTCACAATTGAATTCATGGAAAATAAATATGAAATGATTGTACTTACATTCAGTTTCACTAGATAAATAGGAAAAAAGAAAAAACGCAAACCATGGAAACGAAAGCAACGAACGATGTGAAGCGGGCCAGAGAAGCGATGATACACGTCCACACGCCAGCAGGCCGAAAGCAAAAGTGATTTGTTTACCTCCCAGTCGCGCGCGCGCGCCTGTCGGACAAGCAGTTAACTACCGAAACCCCTTGTTCGAAAGCTTACGACCTATCCAGCTGCCGCTAGTACCTTCCTATTGTAAAAGGACGAAGGTTTGTATGCCGTGTCGGAACAAATAATATCATTATCATATGTAAATAATGCGTATATGGTAGCGAAAAAAAAAAAATTCATACATAATTGTATTCAAATCACGCTGTGCAGAAAACGGTCAAAGCTAACCAGTTACTTTTTTTTTGCGTTGTATTGTACACTAAATTGCGATCATTTTGATATATACATTGTAAAACAATAAAGCACACCGGAAAAATATTATATCACAAAATGATGTACGAATTCGAACACGTGGACGCAAAAAAATATTTTTTTTCAAAAATTCACCGTAAATCACAATAATGTTCTAGAGACTTCCAATTTGTTTCAAAATTAAGACAAATGATTGAATATTATGATACTGCAAGAGTTTTAGATTAAAATTGCAGATTTTGACCATTTCGGACGAGTTAAAGTGACCGAATGTCGAAATTTTTATATATTTTTTTTTTATATGCACATATTTCGGAAATGGAACAGCTACAACCTTCAATTAGTTTTTTGTTATATTCTTCATGAATTTGCGCACATTTTGATATATGAAACTCCATAAAACGGCTAATATGAAAAGGAGCAAAATATTAGGATAATGCGATCTACGCATTTCGGGAGATTTTCGGCCGCGAAGCGGCGCGCTGAGGAGAAAGAAAATATTTCTTTCAAAAATTCACCATAAAATCACAATATTGTTCTAGAGACTTCAAATTTGTTTCAAAATGAAGATAAATAAATGAATATCACTAAGCCGTAAGAGATTTAGCTTACAATTACGTTTTTCGACCATTTCAATTGCGTCAAAGTTGACCGTACGTAGTATTTTTTCCAATTATCGTAATATATGCAGATATTTCAGAAATGAGAAAAGCTACAACCTTTAATTATTTTTTGTTGTATTCTTCATGAATTTACGCACATTTTGATATATGAAACTGTATAAAAACGGCTAATATGAAAGGAAAAGAGATTAGGATAATGCGATCTGCGCATTTCGGGAGATTTTCGGCCGCGAAAAGGCGCGGAAGGAGGGAAGAAAGATATTTTTTTCAAAAATTCACCATAAATCACAATATTGTTCTAGAGACTTCAAATTTGTTTCAAAATGAATATAAATAAATGAATATTACTAGGCCGTAAGAGATTTAGCTTACAATTATGTTTTTCGACCATTTCGATTGCGTCAAAGTTGACCGTACGTAGTTTTTTTCCAATTATCGTAATTTATATGCAGATATTTCAGAAATGAGAAAACCTACAGCCTTAATTATTTTTTGTTGTATTCTTCATGAATTTGCGCACATTTTGATATATGAAACTGTATAAAACGGCTAATATGAAAAGGAGCAAATATTAGGATAATGCGATCTACGCATTTTCGCGGAGATTTCGGCCGCGAAGCGGCGAGAGGAGGGAAAGAAAGATATTTTTTTCAGAAATTCACCATAAATCCACAATTTGTTCTAGAGACTTCAAATTTGTTTCAAAATGAAGATAAATAAATGAATATTACTAGACTGTAAGAGATTTAGCTTACAATTACGTTTTTCGACCATTTTGATTGCGTCAAATTTGACCGTACGTAGTTTTTTTCCAATTATCGTAATTTATATGCAGATATTTCAGAAATGAGAAAAGCTACAACCTTTAATTATTTTTTGTTGTATTTCTCATGAATTTGCGCACATTTTGATATATGAAACTCTATAAAACGGCTAATATGAAAAGGAGAAAATATTAGGATAATGCGATCTACGCATTTCGGAGATTTTCGGCCGCGAAGCGGCGCGCGGAGGAGGGAAGAAAGATATTTTTTCAGAAATTCACCATAAATCACAATATTGTTCTAGAGACTTCAAATTTGTTTCAAAATGAAGATAAATAAATGAATATTACTAGGTCCTAAAAGATTTAGCTTACAATTACGTTTTTCGACCATTTCCATTGCATCAAAGTTGACCATACATAGTTTTTTTTCCAATTATCGTAATTTATATGCAGGCATATCAGAAATGAGAAAAGCTACAACCTTTAATTATTTTTTTTGTATTCTTCATGAATTTACGCACATTTTGATATATGAAACTGTATAAAACGGCTAATATGAAAAGGAGAAAATATTAGGATAATGCGATCTACGCATTTCGGAGATTTTCGGCCGCAAAGCGGCGAGCGGAGGGAAGAAAGATATTTTTTTCAAAATTCACCATAAATCACAATATTGTTCTAGAGACTTCAAAATTTGTTTCAAAATGAATATAAATAAATGAATATTACTAAGCCGTAAGAGATTTAGCTTATAATTGCGTTTTTCGACCATTTCGATTGCATCAAAGTTGGCCGTACGTAATTTTTTTTCCAATTATCGTAATTTATATGCAGATATTTCAAAAATGAGAAAAGCTACAACCTTTATTATTTTTTGTTGTATTCTTCATGAATTTGCGCACATTTTGATATATGAAACTCTATAAAACGGCTAATATGAAAGGAGCAAATATTAGGATAATGCGATCTACGCATTTCGGAGATTTTCGGCCGCGAAGCGGCGCGCGGAAAGGGAAGAAAGATATTTTTTTCAGAAATTCACCATAAATCACAATATTGTTCTAGAGACTTCAAATTTATTTCAAAATGAAGATAAATAAATGAAGATTACTAGACTGTTATGTATTTTGCTTACCCAAAAATACCAACATAAAAAAAATTAAAGATATATATATATAAATATATATATATATATAATATATATATATATAGTATATATATATATATATATATATTATATATATATATATATATATATATATATATATATATATATATATGTATGTTTCTTATTTATTACATTTCCGATTCTGGTACGAATACATAAACTAAAAAGGAATGCAGGTGACACTTTTCTTTTTGCATACAATGAAATATCGTATTCATGCATAGATACTGAGATATAAAAACTGAAAATAAATAAAAAAATAAATATAAAACAAATGCAGAATACTCACTCCTAATCCTGACTCTTCGTTCTATTCTTGTCCCTCCTCCATTGAAGAGTCTTGCATTTTTTTCCTCTCGACATGACGAGGTACAGGTGGAGGAGGAGACGCGCGCCCTTACGGCCGCTGGGATAGGGCGCGGTTCCGTGCGCCCTCCTTGACCGCCGCTGAGTCGCACTCCAATAGAAGACCGCACTGTGGTATTTGCGGTCACACTCCCCCCCGAACCTGCATAGAGCTATCTTGCAGGTGCGACAGAAGAAACCGGTGTCTCTCCTTCTGCCATTCATATGGGCACACCCGGCACCGTTTCTGCCTGCGCCCTTCTAGGAGATCCAGTGTGGATCCCCTGGCATCAGCCGACCGGAGGGTCCACTACCCGACAGGAAGGGGCGTGGGTGGGGGCATCAGCAGGGGCGGTCGGCAGCAGGGGCGTCAGCAGCAGGGGCGGCGGCAGCAGGGGCGTCGGCAGAAACTAGGGGCTGGCGGCAGCAGGGGCGTCGGCAGCAAGGGGCGGCGGCAGAAGACGGCCGAAGTAGGCCACCCTAAGGTCTGCCCTTTCCTCTATGGGTAGATCTACAGCGGGGTGGGGCAGGGGGCCAGACATGGAAGGCCACTCACTGGGATTAAAGTTGATGAGGGCTTCCCCGGCTGCCTCGAGGAACTGTAAGTGGCTCATCCTCCGTTAGATCGGGACCGTAGTACCCACAGTAGAGTACGTAGGCATTTTGGAGGGCCAACTGCAGAATGTATTTCAGGAGCTTTTGGGTCCATCTCCTGGTTCTCCTGGCGAAGGGATATATTGGATGAGTTGATCAAAGAGATCAACTCCTCCCATGTGCCTATTGTAGTGCCCAATGACGGTAGGGCGCTCTACACGAAACTGCTCATACAGAACTCGGCCCTGTCGACGCGTCTTCTTCCACTGCACGATCTCCTCTTGGACAGGTTCATGGCTCGTCGTAATCATGGGGACGAGTCGGACACCCTTCCACAGATGACGAAGACAGCGCCCTTCCGCCGCCACTGTGTCTCTCCTCTTGCCAGATGTTGCTGATGGCTAGCGTACCTCTTGAGGGAATTCGGGGCCCCACGCACCAACCGAAGGGTACCACTGACGTGAACACCTGCATCATACAGTTCCTGGGCCAGGGATCCGATTATAATAATTATCCATAACAGGTGGTATCCCTGGTTACGGAAACGATCCACAAGCCCGAAAACAGTTTCACGCATCGTGGAGAAGACCCCGGAATACACCGAAAAGACCCACGACGTAGCCAGTGTTGGCCTCGGTAATAAAAAAAAATTTCACGCCATATTTCTTCGCTTCTTGGGGTTATACACTTTGATGCTTAGACGTCCTTTGTAAGGCATCATCCCCTCATCTAAAGAAAGGTTCTTTCCAGGAATCACGAGAGTTTTACAGCGTTCACGAGTATATTCCAACACTGGGCGCACTAAAATGAGGCGATCAGAGTTATTCCGGGGTATGGCCCGGCCCTTCGGTTGAAGGCGTTGAAATATCTGTCCAACGCCAGGAAAGTATCACGGGCATAATGCCGGGCACATTGGCGTACTTAAAAAAAATTATGCCTCCAATACATCCTGACGTCGGCAGCAGGAATCAATCCAAAAAAACGTGGAGCCCCAAAAAATGCGCCATGTCAGGGAGGTTGCAGCCTCGCCCAGTGATATGATAATGTCGTGCGTAGTTCATCACGGCAATACCTGGCGTAGTCCGCCGTCTCTGCTACAGGTACTCCAGCAATTCCCGCGTAAGGAAAGGCAGAACAAAACCCAGAGCAGTCATGGGGAACAGGTACGGTGAGCCCAGGATTTGCCGTAAATGGATGCATGGTAGGTGGTGTGGGGTCCTCTGTCCACCCATCGTCGCTCTCGGACGACCCTTGGCTAGCACGACTATCGACCGGTCTACGTGCCCGCCTGCGCTCGCGCGGGCACGATTTCCCACACGAACCCCCCTCACTGGCCCATCTCCCTCACTCAAGCCTTCGCTTTCTGTATCCCCATCATCATCGCCAACAAAACTTGATCTAAATCATCGTCCTCCCCCTCCCCCTCCTCAGATTCCCCTCATAAGCACTAAAACTACTAAATTCTAGTTCACTTTCGGGATGTGACCCTCGAACGGACATGGGGGCAAATAATCCTCGTCATCACTATGATACGGGAGTAATGTCCTCGTCACTGGATGACCAACCGCCATCAAAATGAGGACTTGCCAAATGTTCTCGATCGAGCTCCGATAATAATCGTCAATGTTCCTTGGTTTGGAGCCCTCCCAAATTCCTACGAATGCCCCTAAGGACGGCACGATGCTTCCTTGGGGTTACTAACGGCAAATGAGACACATTCGAAGCACTTTCATCGACACCGTGGTCGCACAGAACGGCGTTGAGGAGCGAGGTCAGGTTGGTGCTGGTCCTTCGTCAGCATCCAAGTCCAAAACTCTTCTAACACGATCCCTTCCGACGGGTAAAACACGCCTTTCGCGTGTCATACGACGGTCAGACATCTTCTATGAACGTTCTGTACCACACAAATGTTCAAAGTCTCACACAAGCTCAGTCAAACACGATTGCGGCAAAAGATCGCGGACGGATGATGCTACGATGATGCTGGCTGGAGCGAGAAGGAAGGATTCCGCGCATGCGCACTTGGGTCACGCTTTGAAACAAAATAACACCTCGATCCGTGAACTCCCAGCATCCCCCAAGGCGCGTGATTCAAAAGTTTTCGGCTGGTAGGCCTATAAGTATTTTTCCGCGAATTTTAAAAAAACTTTTTTGAGTCGACCGTATGGTACGTCCAATCGGCATACGGGAGACATTTTGACTCGACGTTTAATATGTCCAATCGGCGTAAGAGGGCTAGGTACGTATAGTATTTGGGAATGAATAGGTTTTTTCAGAAACCTGGCATTTTCCTACCATCCTAACTCTTGTGACCATGTGGTACAGTTTACGTACATAGCTCAAAATAGAAAGTTAACTACCATATATACAATCATGTAACGCGCGATCTTGCATATCATGCCACCTCAAAATTTTCACCCTAAAACAATGATTTGATCATGTATCTCATGTAACATGCGAGTTCAATTTTTGAGACCAAATTACAATAGGCTAACCTCTTTTCCTCCTCTTTATCCCATTTTCTAGTTAGACTAACCCATTTTCCTCCATCTCTCTATATATCCCATCTTTCTCTTTTAAAGAGTAAAAGAGAAAGCTAAAAGTATCGTCAGTAATGTTATGCTTGTTGTGTGAACGCATACAACCAGAAACAGCTGATTTGCTATGAACAACCAAATCCGATTACTACAGCGGCTTCCTTGCATTTCAACCAAGTACGATAGTAAAAAATTACCGTAGTTATGTTACAACTGACGTTAACAAGAATAAGTAATATATTTTTATATTACTATATTCTTATTATCTATGGAGAAAAGATCGCCAAGGGCATCCCACAGCTAAATTTAAGCTGCTAGTTGTAGCTGAAGCTGGGAAAGAATGTTCATCTGCTAACGACTATCACCGTGCATCGGCAACATGGAAACTTCGGTATAGCACCATCAAACTCGACCGTAAACAAAATTTGAGAGAAATGTGTTTTAATCAAAACTATTTGGCATGAAAGAACACATTTTACTGTGTTCACTCCGATAAAAGATGAATTTGTAAAGCTCGTAGTATTCTGATGAAATCAAGTGAAAATATCAAACGCAATCTGTTTCTTAAAATGCAATAAACATCCCCTCAATGCCATCTACTAACAAAAAAATAACTAAATTTCGTTCACAACGATATGAATTCAAGTGATATTTTGACTTGGAAACACTTTGTATAACGTAAACTAACCGTTATCCCATAACAATAGAGTATCTTGAGACTCATTTTTGCTAACTAAAAGCAAGAAAATCACTCTGATTTGACTTCAATACAGTAAAATAAACTTACCCCGCAATCATCCTCAGCTGATTTCCAAACCAAAACATTGATTGCTATTTTTGTATTTTATAATACAACAATAGTAATATGAAAATACGATACTAGTATGTGAATATTACGTACGCTAATTTTATATCTCGTGTATGACGACCCCCTTAAAATTAGCTACAAAAATGATATTGTAATGATACAATTAAGTTTGTTCATACTTACCTGGCAGATATATATAGCTGTATTTTTCCGAATCCGACAGAAAATTTAAACACTTACGACACACGCAGTGAGGGAGTCAGGTGGTTAGTACCCATTCCCGCCGCTGGGAGGCGGGTATCAGGAATCATTCCCATTTTCTATTCATAATTTTTATTTCCACTGTCTCCTGAGGGGAGGTGGGTGGGTACTTGATTATATATATCTGCCAGGTAAGTATGAACAAACTTAATTGTATCATTACAATATCATTTTGTTCATGAAACTTACCTGTCAGATATATATAGCTGAATCCCACCTTTGGTGGTGGGAGTAGACAGAATAGAAGATTTTAGGAAAACTATATATGCAGATAATTGATATCTTGATTCCTTACCTGTTAGCATAGCTGACTTCGTGGTTACTGCCGCGTAAGTCTGCTTGTGCTACTAGAGTTGCCAGCGAGGTAGAGACCTATAAAGCTGGTGCACTCCAGATGATCTGTCAACAGGGGCGAGACCACGACGTGACTAGACCATATTGACCATACCATGAGGGCTAAGAAGTAAAATAAATATATATATAAAAATATATATCACCACCTGACCCACCTAGCCAAATAAGGTTAAGGTGTGTTAACTAAGGCTTAAGAGTTAAGAAGTCCACCGTTGTCGGCGACTCAACTACTAAATTAAGAGCTCTTCCTAACCATTTTCTACAGGATAGGATGAGTGGTACTTCTTGCCCCCAAGATTGTGTCTGCAGACACGTATGCCCTAGCGAGCAGCAGATCTCATATGCCATCTTCACATCTCGCAGGGAGTGTGAATTGAACACAGAGTTGCTTCGCTAAAACATGGTACTCAGGATGTTGCTGAGTGCCATGCTCTGTTTGAAATGCTTCCGAGGCCGCGCCCTCACCTCGTGAGCATTCAAATCCAAAGATTTCAAATCTTTGTGCAAAACACAAAGAAGGAGCTTTTTTTGAAAGACCTCCTTAACAATAAAGCCAGGGTGTTCTTCGATATGGGCAAGTCTGGTCTTTTCGGAACACTGCAGATTGTCCGTACGACTTCGACTTTGAGTTTTATGTAGATAAAACTTGAGAGACCTTGACAGGGCACAGGACTCTCTCTGGCTCCTGCCCACTAACTTGTGCCATCCTTGCTTCCAAGCTCCTGGCCCAAGGACAAACGGGTTTCCATTCTTAGGCCATAACGAAAAGCTTAGAGAGCACACCGCCTTGTGTTCTCTAAACCAAAGCCAAAACTTGTGACGATGGCTTAAAATCTCACTAACCCTCTTTGTCGTATCTAGGGTGGTTAGAAAATGCCTTCCTGATCACATGCAAGAAGTTAACAGGTAGGAGATGTTCGAATGCTTTGACATCAAGAACTTCAGACTATGTCTAAGTTCCATATTGAAAGCTTCGATCTGGACATGCACAGTCAGTCCGTCTGTACTAACGTCAGGTGGACCGACCAGTTGACCAGTCAGACGAATCAAGGACGCAAGGCTGTACCCTGAAAGACCATAAGGCACTATTCTTCGCTGAAGGATGAGTGTTTGGACTGCCTGGGCGATTCAAGCTAAGCAAACC
Source organism: Macrobrachium nipponense (assembly GCF_015104395.2). Lineage (NCBI taxonomy): Eukaryota > Metazoa > Arthropoda > Malacostraca > Decapoda > Palaemonidae > Macrobrachium > Macrobrachium nipponense. Next base: position 49,724,764 of record NC_087215.1, on the reverse strand, counting down.
TTGGGGGGTGTATCAACGCAAACCCAACGTCGTTAGCGAATCAACTCCTGAGCCACTCCTGACTCGAGCTTCTGGTGCCAGGAGAAAGGAGCGAGGAGCAAAAAGGCGATTCAGTCCCGAAGGACGAATGCCTGACAGTCCAACCTGGTCTCATGTTAAACGATCATCGGGGGTGTATAAACGCAACCGACTTCGTCAACAAGAAACTCAGGGCTACTATATGTCTCCTGATCTCGCACGAGTGTCTGACTCCGAGAAAACAGGTGAGACAAAAAGTAGATGGTGAGCGGAGTTTCGAGATTTCACAGAAATCAAAGATCGTGAAGGCTTTGTTGTTTTGACAGACGCAAATCTCTGAGCCCAAAGGCCGTCAACAACCATATTTGCGTATCTTTAATAGTTGTGACTGCCAGCTTATCCCATTCTTCAGACGGAAAAGGAAGACGGTAATCTTATTCCTGTCAACATCTCGATAGTCTGAACGTAGTCAGACTCAGAGCGGAGAGGTTATAGGTACCTTTCGAGTAGAGTAGACCGACTCTCTTCGGAAAAGGTCCTTGGAAGTGAACTAGGAAGTATGTGACCTCGTGAATCCAGGATCCTGAAGTCCAACATGGGGCGATCAGCGTCATTGTCGCTCCCTGTGACGTCATAAATCCTCTTATTACATTTCCTAAGCGATTGAAAAAGGGAAAAAAGAGCTAAACATCCATCCCCGTTCAATATCATAGGATGGCGTTTAATGGTACCGATCCCGGATCGAGAATAAGGGAGCAGAGAAGAAGAAGCCTCTTCGTCCTCAACATATCGAAGAGAAGAATGAAAGCGTCCCTAAAGTCTCCACAACTCTCAACTTACTTCTAAAGAAATATTCCACTCGGAAGTCAATAGTTGCTGCCGTCGATCGAGACGATTCGTACGGACTTTTGCAATCCTGTAACGAACCTCTAGAGGATCGTTACATTCTACGCCTGTTGTTATAATAGGCTCTTTCTCGTAAACTCGAAACAGGGACGAGAGAGAAGTACTTCTTAAGATATGAGAGAGCTGTGGAATATCAGAGTTGATCTGGACCACTGGTTCCCAAAAACTCGTTCGAGGACTGGAGGGACTACCGAATCGCTTTACTTCTTTCAGATTAAGATCCAGGACATTTGAAACCCTATCCAGATATCCGGCACCTTCTTTCTATCACCTCAGGTGATAGACGCACTGAGAGATGTTCAGAATCATTCCTAGATCTTGAATAATATTTCAGTTTCCGGTTCGGAAAAAAAACTGTGATCTTAATTGCAGTCTATTCGGGGAAACAAAACTTCTTTCGGAGGAAGAAATGGTCCCCAGCAAGCTCATCCATTCCCTCCCCGAGTATGCTTACTTCCCTAATAAGGCTGCGCTTTGCCTAAGCAGGAGAGCATATAAAAGTGCAATGTTGCGGTAGACTCGTAGTTCTATACGTGCGGTAACGAGCACCGAAAGGATTAAGAGATAACTCTGTTGAACATAGTAAGGCAAAACGAATGCAACGTTTATTCATTCACGTAAGAAATCCCTTCAATCTTAGGCTAAAGTCCGTGATTGTAGGACAGAGATACAGTTAGTCAGTCAATCCCGCAGGAGAGACGTAACCGCCAGCACAGAGATACGGTTAGTCAGCCATCCCGCAAGAGAGAGACGTAACCTACCGCGCTGACAGCGCACGATCGTTACTGTGGCTCAGTTGGACTGGAGGACAGAGACAGCGTGACAGCAGCAGCCAGCCAGCTTACGAATGTCGTCTCTTAACTTTATGTCTGGGTTGCCAGCTACCCTATTCTACGAAGAAATAGGTCCGTTTTGATTTTTTGAGCAGATAGACTCTCAAGCTGGTATATTTAGGCGAAACAGAAAACGCTAAATATATAGATGCGTTTGTGTCGTCAGAACACTACCATACAACGGTAAAAGATAAATCGGAAACTCCTGGAAGGCTGCAGGGAGTAACGATTAAATGTCCTTAAAATAGACAATAGACTCTCGGTTGCCATTCGAAGAGGTAACTACAGCAAGCGTATATGACTTGAACCAACCAGAAATAAAATAACGCAAAGCAAAATGATATTGTTATGATACAATAAAGTTTGTTCATACTTACTGGCAGATATATATATATATATATATATATATAATATATATATATATATATATATATATATATATATATATATATATATATATATATATATATTATATATATCATACTGAATTCGGAAATACAGCTACATACATATCTGACAGGCAAGTTTCATGAACAAAACTTAAGAGAATTGAAGCAGTCAGCTCAAGCTTCTTATGTTACTGGACATAAGCGTTCATTGACGTAGTCTACAAGTCTATTTTCTTGTACGAGTCTGCGAATGACGAATGAGAGCTCTTCCGAATCTTGTCAATAAGAGCTTATTCGCTTACGCAATATCAGGTTAATGAGATGTTTGTCAATGAGAACTAATCCATTTACGGGACAAATATTATTTTGTCAATGAGGGGATACCCACTTACTTGACAAAACGATAGTATATTGTCAATGGGGGAAAGTCACTGAATTGACAAAACGTAATCCAGGAAGTCGAGCATTTTATTTTCCGATTCCCGTCTCAAACGAGGAAGGGGCAAGAATCCTGTAAGAGACTAGGCTTACGGCAGGGTGAACGACGATGTTCAATTCGGCAGCGTAGTCCCGACTAGAAACTAACAAAACCTATCATCTGAAAAACCCTTTCAGATGGGCTAAAAAGCTTGCAAAATTATCCTGGGAAGAGGAAGAAATTCTCCAACCAGCTTCCTCTCCCGTATCACAACTAAAGCCTGCTAAAGCTTAAAATTTATTGGCAGTATGGCAAAGAAGTCCTATCTTGCGCTTTCCTGAAGAGCGTCCTTTTGATGAGTACCTTTGCAAGAATCCTACTGAACATTGCCGAGAGTCCTGACGTGCAGGACATCGAGCCTTTACCTAACCCGTAAACTGCCTATCGCAAAGTCTTGACTGCGGTAGAGAAAACGAGATCTTCCCTAGAGCTTTCCTTAACTCCATCCACCTTTGCGAAAAGCAATAAAATATTGACAGAGATCTCTTGAATTCACGAACCCGAGGTCTTGCTGGTTCGAAGACGAAGTTGTCTGTTCACTTTAAGCTTCCTCCGAAGCACTGCTTACTTCACATTCTTTGCATGTGAGGTATAAGGTATCACCGAAGGTAGAGGTAAAAATCTTGAGGCCCCAATCGTAAACAAGAGCTTGAAGAGTTCAATAGAAACGTTCAGCCAGACGACACACCGGACCTGGCGTGCGCTGGCGCGCCGCGCTCGGCGTCCACTGGCGAGCAGTGAGCACGCTCGGCCGTCCACTGGCCAGCAGCGAGCACGCTCGCGTCCACTGGCGCGCGCGGAGTGCGCTCGGCGTCCACTGTGCGCGCTTGGCGTGCACCCGCGCGCGCCTGGCGTCCATCCGAACGTCCCGTCCAAGCCGAGCGTCAAAAGAAGCGTGCAGAAAAGCGTCAAGCTCCTGACAGGCGTCAAAACAAGCGAGATACATCTGCGGAGAAATCCGACTGCACGAAACAGTTCTCAGGAGAAGGGTCGATCGTGCGAGAATACGAGGGCGACTGGCGAGGGAACGCCTTCTTATTCTCACAGTAACAAAACTCGGACGTCCGCTCTCAAAAGCGTTCGCGTCCTGCTACTAAGACTTCCATTTCATATTTCTCGGTGGAAAGACGTCACTGATCAGGCGACGTTCGCCTTCTTACTTCTCACTGGAACGCATAACGAGAGAGAGAGAGAGGACGTGAAGCGTCCTCCTCTACAAAGCTTCTATTAGAGGCGCGAGTCCTTCCGAAAAGCTCCAACCCCTGCGCGGGGAGGAACGCTTCGGAGGACGAGAAGCAATCCTTCAGGATTCGTGCACGTTGGCACGCACTTAGGCAGTCTGGGATTTTCATCAGAAACTGCCGAAGGCACGCCAGATCGGTGGGGGTTCCTCGTAACCCTCCTTCGGCTTTCGACATGCTCTCTCCCCGGGTCCCTGGGAGTCAAGCAGAGGTCCCGGCCCGGCCTAGAGGCGAAAAATAAGGCCGATCTGACGCACCCTCCACTACACAAGGGGCACTGTCACTGCACTTAGCCACTTCGCTATTGCCTCTCTAAGCAAGCACTTTCGATTCTAAGATACGAATCGAAAGAGTATTAGAGAAAGGGCAATAACCTCTACGACACCTGTTTAGGGCCCGAAGGCAACATTACAGGGTTTATGAGAAACAATAACAGAAGTAGCACTCTTCACAACAATGAAGGAGAGCGATCACCTCTCGCAGACCAAATTCATAACCCGTAGGCCATACTACAGGGTTAGGCAAAAAAAAAAAAAAAAAAAGTCTACAGGAAGGTTAGCAGGTTGGTTCACTACCCTGACTTTTGTTTACTGATTAATTGCGTACATACGAATCATACGTTTTCCTTACGGAATTAGACATGTTTACTGATTAATTGCGTACATACGAATCATACGTCTTCCTTACGGGGGGGGAATAGACAGTCTCCACACTCCTCACATGACAAATCTCAACCAAGAAGCAAGACTCATACCCCTCGTGCATACCAAGTGCGGATCTACCGAAGCTTTCGGTAGCCACATCCCTATCTTTTGGCAGACAAAAACACCTCTGAAACAGCCTAACTAGATTCAGATATCTTATGCAAAAATGAATCAAATTCAAATCAATTTAAGATAGCGTATGGTCTAGCCACAAATCCAAGTAAATAAATTAAAAAGACAATAGGATACTTAGCGGCAATGAAGTTTCCAAAATCTAAGACGGAGGTACTGGAAACAGGTGTTTCCAGCACCGGCGACAGAAAAATTATGAATAGAAAATGGGAATGATTCCTGATACCCGCCTCCCAGCGGCGGGAATGGGTACTAACCACCTGACTCCCACTGCTGTGTCGTAAGTGTTTAAATTCTGTCGGATTCGGAAAAATACAGCTATATATATATCTGACAGGTAAGTTTCATGAACAAATTAGGTCTTCAAAAGTCGCATGATAATGTGAGTATATACGGTATAATGTTTTCGAAAACACCTACAGCACAGTATTCACGGACACTTTTTCTTATTGGCTTAGATCATAAACTTCATATAAAAAAATGATTATAAGCAAATTCATTCTGAAGAATATGGCATTTTAACTTTTTAGCCTCTTAACCCAGCCCATGCACAAATCTGTCACCATAAAAAAAAAAATGCTTATTCACTGAAGATTTTTGTTGTGATTTTATAAATTACATTAAAAAATTCAGTTTATTTACAGAACTTATTTTAAAGAAAGTAACTAATATTTTCTAAAACAACTACAGCATAGTATGTATTCATGGACACCTTTTCTTATTGGCTTAGATCATAAACTTCATATCAAAATTAACACATGAATGAAAATAAACATTCATTCTAAGTAACCAAGACATTTTTATAATGAAATAACATTTTATATAAACTTACCAAGTTATTACATAGCTAATTATTCCCCACTTGGCAGCAAAATTTCAAATTCACAGGAAGCCTTCGAAAGCTCAGTGTAGGTACAAGGTACCACCCACTAACAGCAATATATTGTGGCGGGATCACAAGCTTAAAAAACAAGTGGCAAATCCCCCCCCCACATAAACCTAATCACTCCAGCTGCCAAACCCACCCTCAGTCACACTTTCCTCTTTACACTACAGAATACAAGCAGGACAATTGACCTATAGCTACACACAGAACACAAAAAAAACAAACACATGTACTCAACCAACTCCAGATATTCCAGACTATGCTGTGCTGTCTGCCGGTCGAGGTCACAGAGATACCAACCCCAACCCAGACCACAACCCACAACCAATACAACACAACAGCAAAAAGGAACACAACAATAAAACAGGAACACAACCACAACCCAACACCCAAAGACCACAACCCCACAACTCAACAACAAACAAGGAACACAACCACAACCCAAAAACACAGCAAACAACCAAGGAACACAACCACAACCTCACACATAACAAAAACTCAACAACACAACAAAAGACCAATGCACAAATAATTACCAACACAAAAAAAGCAACACACACACCCACTAACAACAACTCTCAACCACAACAACTCGCATATAATCCAACAGGAACTCACATACAACTCAACAAAAACCTCACAGCACAACAATTCCTAAGCAACCAATATCAAACCCAACAACAATCAGCAACAAACCAATAACATATACTTAAATAACTTAACCTATCCCTCAACACTTTCCACAGACCGCTGTCAACACTACTGATTATCACAGCCTCTGACTAAAGACTGCCCAAAAACTCACTCAAAACACAGGACTCTGATCTCTAACAGCACCAGCAGAAAACCCAGAACTCACCAACAGCCAATCCAATCGTTAACCATCCAACCCAGCCAACATGCAACACTCTCACCACAAAAGAAATATATTTGTTCATTTACTAAAGATTTTTTTTTATTTTATATATTACATAAAAAAATTAAATGCATCATCACATATACCCCAAAGCAAAGCCTAAAGCAAAGTAATAATAAAAGTGCGAAAAAAAAGAATAGTAAAGGAAAGAAAATATTGTGTCACAGTTAAATACTAAGGGTACCATGTTGTCATTAGTCATACATCACACTACCACTTGCACAACTCTAAAATCCCCACCAAAAATTCAACAACCATAATCCCTACTCTCACATCCCTAATGCCAAAGATGGTAAATGTCTCACTCAGGTATTTGATTGCTTTATACTGCCAACATTTATCTAAATATACATTATTGATGAATGGAAAAGGACTGTGAAGCATTAATAACATGAAAAATACAGAAATACACAAATGGATAACAATCAGTTACAAAGCACTGTACACTGGTTGAAATGTTATTTAGAAAGCAAGAAAATGTTACTGGAACTTAAATCTCGATATATGAAAAGGCAAATTTGTTAGTGAAGCTTTTAAAAAATAATAGCAGCATTACAATGGGTAAGAATTCTCCAATGAAAACCATGGAAAAAAAAATATATTTAATTAAAGATTGTCAAAAAAGGAACTTCTAGGTGCATTCTGATACCTGTGCCTTTCAAATAATTAATAACTTATATATAGGCAAGAGTCAAGTGCCATAAGGGTTTTAATAATAATGATTGAAATAGGCAAAACCTCTACTTCTCTGTTTCTACATGTTTAGAATAAACATTAGTAAAAACTCTGACAGATCATGACTCTTAAGAAAGTTACGTATTTTGGTTTTTTGCCACCAACTATTTAACTTTTTGCCTCAAATAAGAGAAAAATACAGTCCCAAAGGGTATTAAAAGTTACATGTTATATACTTCAAACTGACATTTTTTCCTTGTATAAAATTAATAAAGAAAATGTGGCCACTACTAGTGGTTTATTCTAATGATTACATACTATATAAAAAAATCAGTTAAATATTTTCCTTGGTTTTCACCGAGTTAAAAACATTTCCATGCACTTTAGGTTCTTTTTGTGATTAATAAAATTCTACATGTAAGATTTGAAATTTTTGTAAGAGGTGAGCAATCCTGCCAATACAATATTTAATAAATGTAGGATTTTGTACATTTTTAAGCAAAGCAGTACTCCCCTTGACAGACTTCATGCATAATTGGAGAGAAATGCATCCACTAGACTGGTACATTAGTAGCTGCATACCAAGATATTTCTTCAAGGGAGTTGGTTAAGGGATCCTTTAACTTCTTTCTCTTCATTTTTTACTTTTCTTCTATCACAGCAGTCGAAGAGAGTTGGATCTCTGTCGTCATCTACTACCACATCTCCCTACTCCGTCACCTATTACCACATCTCCCTACTCCTTGCATCAATTGCCACTTTCAAAAATACATTATTAACTTTACTTCTTGAGAAGACAAGTCCCTATGGTCCTTGACCTGTTCTGGTTTCCAAAAGCTAATCAGTGAATATTATAAAGGTGCCACTCGCACTGTTTTTGGCATTTGGCTCCTAAACTGTGATTTGTACTGGCTGGCTATAAATGACAAGTTTAAAATGAAACTATTCCAATTTTTTACCACCACACAAAATTCATTTTTTTTCTTTTAGAATAGACCCCATCATTCCTATAAAATGATTGCCATGGACACAATTGAGCTCTCAGTATTTACCTACAACTACAAAGCAACTGATGGCACATACTGTGGCTTTACTGGATTCTTTAGTTTAAATAAGATCAGACTAATCATTCAGATATTCAAAGACTATGATAGTGAGCTGGATATGAATGATGGGTTTATTATAAAAATTCAATATTTAGGTACAACAGACTCTATAATAATACTCAAATATAAAATATTACCCTAGCACGTCAATGCACTAGGATTTGAAAATGTTTGCATTTTTTAAACCAAGGTGTTCATGTCCACTAGCAGCAGACAAACATTCAATAAATAACATTCTTTTAATCACATTCTTAAAGAAGAAACTTTTCCTTACTTTATTCCCCTGAAATTACAACATACCTAAGAAAATAAAAATCTGAGAACTTTAGGACATAAATTTCCCATTACTACCAGCTATCTAAAGCTTATATATAGTGCTTCCCTTTACTTAGACAGAACTCACTGGCACAGATTTGAAAATGTTAATGTTTATTTTAGAAAGCATATCCTGTTAACTGAAAAACAATTTGAATTTGCCATAAAGCCTGTAAACTAATACTACCTCCTATGTATCACAGGATTCACTGGCATCAAGCTATACCAAGACTATTTCAAATGACATTTAAGCAGTTTGCATTTTGGTTCCTTCATTAACTAAGGATGTGTGCATCTCTAATTTTCGGTGGTCATGAAGTCCCAATTCTCAAAGAAAAAACTAAAATATTGAGATCTTGCTAAGTGCAGCATGAGTTTTGGAAAAGCATGCCATAACTTAAGTAGAATGATCCAAGCATCCCAAAGTTCTTACAAAGACTATGGAAAAGTCTTAGTGTGTGGCTTGAGAAAATTTCACATAAAAACTTGTGTATGGTAAAAATTATGTATGAAAAAAAAACAAATCAGCCTTGAACACAATTTTGTATGGAGTTTAAGAAGAGTGAGTTAAACATAGAAAGGACAAAAATGAGAAACATCCACTGCATGCAACGAGATTATGTCAATCAAAGGTTGTCAAGCACATGGTTTGATTAGGAGGAATGGTTAATCCACACTTGTCAACTAAATAATATTAACAAAAGTAAGTAAAAATGAAAAGTGTTTTGTTCTAGCATTGTCATACTTCAGAAATTTTACCGAAGAAAGTACAAATCTGTGATACTTAGCCATGAATTCAGCAAGATGTAAACTATAACATATTTTTCAACATTCATACATCAACAAATCTACATTACTACTTAAAAGAACAAACTAATTTGAGCAACCACTTTTACCAAATAATTCACTGTAAAGTAAAATACAATAGGAACATTAAAGACTTACAGTAATGTAATAGTTGCATCGATCTCCTTTACAACACTCTGCACATTTCCAGTCTTTCCACCAAATGCGAACACAGTTGGCCATGTACTTGTTTATCGTAGCGGTGCACTCATCTATTGAGGCACATCTCTTGCTAATGTAGTACTGCATGGGAGCACCAATTTCCCAATATGGTGTACCTGGAAACAAAACAAAATATTACCATTGTACAACTTCAAATGTGCAAAAGAGTTGACACAAGAAGTAAGTACATTAGATACAAAACCTGTCTAGCAAACACTAAACCATTTCTTGATTACAAAATTATAAAAAATTTTAAGATAGAATTAACTTTTTTCAATGCTTAACTACAGTTACAATTAGTTTACATCTTTGTGCTGTTAGGTACAATCAGCATTCATAATAACTAAACAAAAGAATAGCACTTGGTTGACCCAGAGGGTTTTCTGTAATCACCTGTTTCTCACCATGTAGTGCTGGAATGTTCTTGTAAGAATTCTTTATGACCACCCACTAAGATGTGGGGAGGCTGGGTGCCTTTCCACATTAACCCTTAAACGCCGAAGCGGTATTTCAAAAATCGTCTCCCGTATGCCGGTGGCGTTTGCGAGTGAGCGCCGAAGCGCAAAATGATATTGTTATGATACAATAGAGTTTGTTCATACTTACCTGGCAGATATATATATATAGCTGTATTCTCTGAAGTCTGACAGAATTTCAAAACTTATGACACACGTAGTGGGAGGCCAGGTGGTTAGTACCCATTCCCGCCGTTGGGAGGCGGGTATCGGGAACCATTCCCATTTTCTATTCAGATTTTCTAGTGCCACTGTCTCCTGAGGGGAGGTGGGTGGGCACTTTAAATATATATATCTGCCAGGTAAGTATGAACAAACTTTATTGTATCATAACAATATCATTTTGTTCATGAGACTTACCTGTCAGATATATATATATATAGCTGAATCCCACCTTTGGAGGTGGGAAGAGACAGAATAGGATTTAGGAAACAAATACATGTAAATGATTGACATCTTGGTTCCTTACCTGTTAGCATAGCTGACTTTGTGATTACTGTCACCCAAGTCTGCTTCTGCTTTACTAGAGTCTCCAGCAAGGTAGTGACCTATATAGCTGGTGAATTCTAGATGATTTGTCAACGGGGGCGTGACCACAATGCGACTAGACCATTTGACCGTACTATGAGGGCAATGAAGCAATAAACCACCACCTGACCAAAACTAGCAAAAGTTAAGGTAGCCTATCTTAAGCTAAAGACTGGGAAGTCCGCCTCTGGCGGCCGACCCAACAACCATAAACACAATAATATTAAATACTCCTCCTGACCATTTTCTACAGGATAAGATGAGTGCTACTTCCTGCCCCCAAAATTGTGTCTGCGGAAACGTATGGCCCTAGCGAACAGTAGTTCTCGTATGTCGTCTTCACGTCCCGCAGGTAGTGTGAAGCGAACACCAAGTTGCTCCGCCAAAAGGTGGCACCCAGGATGTCACTGAGTGCCATATTCTTTTGGAAAGCTACTGAGGTTGCGATAGCTCTCACTTCGTGTGCATTCACTTTTAACAATTTCAGATCACTATCCTTACAAGATGAATGAGCCTCCTTGATGGTGTCTCTCAAAAAGAACGCCAGAGCATTCTTAGACATCGGCAAGTCTGGCCTTCTTACCGAACACCACAAGTTGCTTGAAGGACCTTGACATTCCTTCGTCTTCCACAAATAAAATTTGAGAGCCCTGACAGGGCACAGGACTCTCTCTGGCTCTCGTCCAATAATTTCAGCCATCCCCTTGATCTCAAAGCTCTTGGGCCAAGGGTTGGACGGGTTTTCATTTTTAGCTAGAAACGTTGGGCTCAACGGACAAACAGCATTATGCCCTTTAAAACCAACATGCTTGCTGATGGTTTGAAATTTGCTAACTCTCTTCGCCATTGCCAGAGCAGTTAGGAAAATAGCCTTTCTGGTAACGTCCCTCAAAGATGCAGCATGGAGAGGTTCGAACGGACTGGACATCAGGAACTTCAAGACCATGTCCAAGTTCCAGGATGGCAGCTTAGGCTGAGCTACCTTTGTGGTCTCAAAGGATCTTAGAGATCGTGAAGGTCCTTGTTATTAGCCAAGTCCAGGCCTCTGAGCCTAAAGACTGCCGACAACACACTCCTGTAGCCTTTTATTGTCGGGACTGCCAGCTTTAAATCATTCCTTAGATAAAGGAGGAAGTCTGCTATTTGATTCACAGAGGTCGTGGTAGAGGAAATGCCCTTCTTTCTACACCAACTCCTGAAAGCGGCCCACTTCGATTGGTACACTGCAAGAGAGGAAGCTCTCCTTGCATTGGCAATAGCTCTTGCCACTGGTCTTGAAAAACCTCTCGCTCTGGCCAACTTTTCGATAGTCTGAACGCAGTCAGACTCAGAGCGGAGAGGTTTTTGTGGTACCTCTCGAAGTGGGGCTGTCTGAGTAGATCTATCCTCAAGGGTAACGTCCTTGGGAAGTCTACTAAGAAGGTCAAGACCTCTGTGAACCATTCTTTTGCAGGCCAAAGCAGGGCGATCAACGTCATTCTCGTCCCTTCCGCACTGCAAACTTCCTCATGACTTTTCCCAAGATCTTGAAAGGGGGAAAGGCATAAAGGTCCATCCCTGTCCAATCCCAGAGAAGGGCATCTATCGCTACTGCTCCTGGATCGAGAACAGGGGAGCAGTATAGCGGAAGTCTCTTCGTCCTCGATGTAGCGAATAGGTCTACTAGTGGACGTCCCCATAACCTCCACAGCTCCTGGCATACCTCCTGGTGAAGAGTCCATTCGGTCGGCAGCAGTTGATCTTGCCGACTGAGAAGATCTGCACGGACGTTCTCGACACCTGCCACGAACCTCGTAAGGATCGTTACGTCTCGTGCTTGTGCCCACAACAGGAGCTCTCTCGCTAGACCGAACAGGGACCGAGAGTGTGTTCCTCCCTGTTTCTTGAGGTAGGCCAGAGCTGTGGTATTGTCCAAGTTGATCTGGACTATTCAGTTTGAGACTTGGTCTTCGAAGAACTGGAGGGCCAAATAAATGGCCGCCAACTCTTTGAGATTTATGTGCCAGGACACCTGTTCCCCTCTCCAGGTGCTCCCCATCCCGAGGTGGACGCGTCGGAAAACAACACTAGGTCGGGGCTCTGAAGCTTGAGAGAAAACCCCTCTGACAGCTTTATGGGGTCGAGCCACCACCTTAGGTGAGTCTTTACTTTCTCTGAGATCCTCAAGATCGCATCGAGATCCTCAAGATCGCATCGAGATCCTCCTTGTCTTCCCAGTTTTCCGCCAGGAAAAACAGGAGAGGTCTGAGGTGCAGTCTCCCCAGGGAAACAAACTTCTTCAGCAAGGAAATGGTCCCCAGCAGACTCATCCATTCCCTCACCGAGAATGTTTCCTTCCCCAGGAAGGCTGACACTTTGTCTAAGCCTTGCTGCTGACGTGACTGGGATGTAAAAGCTCGAAAAGCCACTGAATCCATCTGAATCCCCAGATACACAATGGACTGCGTCGGGGTCAGACGGGACTTTTCGAAGTTTACCAGAAGTCCCAGGGACTTTGCCAAATCCAACGTCGTGTGAAGGTCCTTCAGACACTTTGCCTTCGAAGAGGCTCGAATAAGCCAGTCGTCTAAATATAGAGAGATCCTTATGTTCGAAAGATGAAGCCATCTCACCACATTCTTCATTAAAATCGTGAAGATCATCGGGGCGGTGCTTAACCCGAAGCAAAGAGCCCTGAATTGAAAAACTTTCCCCTTCAGGACAAACCGCAGGTACTTCATCGACTGAGGATGGATAAGAACGTGAAAATAAGCGTCCTGAAGGTCTAAGGACACCATCCAGTCACCTGGTCTTAAGGCTCCTAGAACTGACTGAGGCGTTTCCATCTTGAACTTCTGCTTTTCCACAAAAAGCTTCAATCTGCTGACATCTAATACTGGTCGCCATCCTCCCAACTGTTTCGGCACCAGGAACAACCTGTTGTAGAAGCCTGGGGATTCCAGATCTAGGACCTGTTCCACAGCCCTCTTTTCGAGCATTTGCTCGAGCAGATCGTACAGAATCTGCTGCTTCTCCCGATGGTAAGAGGGTGACAGATCCCTGGGTGTCGTGCACAGCGGAGGCGGTTTGATGAAAGGGATCTTGTATCCTCGCTCGATGACATCGAGGGACCAGCTGTCCGTCTCTCTCTCTCTCCAGGCTCTTGCAAATAAACGAAGCCTGGCTCCAACTGGTGTCTGAAGGACTGACGTCTCACTTTGTACCCCTGATCTTGGAAGGGGCTCTGCCTCTGGGAAGACCTCTTCCTCGAGGAGACGATCTTGAGGAAGCTCCCCCTCGAAAGGACTTCTGCTTCTTCTAGCATAGAAGTCGAAGGGACTCCCGGACGTCTGGAAGACTGGGCTAGAAGGTCTTGTGTAGCCTTCTCCTGCAGGCTGACAGCTAGATCTTTGATCATAGACTGGGGGAAAAGATGGCTTGAAAGAGGGGCGAACAGCAACTCTGCCCTCTGAGAGGGAGAAACAGACTTCACAGTAAAGTTGCAGTACAAAGCTCTCTTTTTCAAGAGCCCTGTACAAAAGTGCGAAGCCAGCTCCTCCGAACCATCCCTGATGGCCTTGTCCATACACGCTAGCACGCTGGACAGCTCCCCCAGACTAATCGAGTCCGGACTCCGTGACTGTACATCCAGGACTCCCAAACACCAGTCCAAAAAGTTAAAAACTTCCATCGTCCGAAACAGTCCCTTTAGATGGTGATCCAACTCAGAAGGCGTCCACGACACCTTCGCCGATGAAAGGAGAGACCTCCTTGGAGCGTCAACTAAGCTTGCAAAGTCGCCTTGAGCAGAGGAAGGAACCCTCAACCCAACGTCCTCCCGTCTCATACCACATCCCTGCTTTGCCATTGAGTCTCGACGGAGGCAGGGCAAAGGAAGTCTTGCCTTGGGCCTTTCTCGAATCCATCCAGTCATGGACCTTCTTGAAGGCTCTCTTCGTCTAAAGGAAAGTCTTCATTTTCACAAATCCTGGCGATTTACTGGATTTGGAAGAGGATAACAGTGAAGGAGGAGAGCGAGGGGCCGAGGGTTGAAACTTGTCTCCAAATGAAGCACGAAGAAGGCGGGCCAAGACCTGGTAGTCTGAAGAAGACGATGTCGAAGGCTGCTCTTCATCTACTGCCTCTGTCGAACTGCTTACTTTTCCCTCTTCTACAGGAGTAACAGACGAATCCACAGAATGGAGAGGTCTAAGACCTTTAGACCCAACTCTCAAGAGAGATCTAGGCTTCGAAGAAGAACTCTCCGTACAAGGCTGGACGTCTTTCACAACAGCCTCCGAAGCGTCTGGCAGAACTGCGAAGGCAACGTCTTGATGAGCGTCTTGACGAGTGTCTTGACGAGCGTCCTGATGAGCATCCAGGCGTCGGCGAGCGTCCAAAACAAGCGTCCCGACGAGCGTCTGTATGAGCGTCCTGACGAGCAGTCCGACGAGCGTCCCGACAGGCGTCTTGACGATCCCTTTGGTGAGAAGTAGTAGCTTGAGAAGCGTCAAGCTTAGAAGCTCGAGGAGGGTCCTGCCTCGCAGCAGACCGAGCGTCATGCTTAGCAGCATACGGAGCGTCACGAAGGGACGAGAGAGGAGCGTCTTGGCGAGAAGGAAAACGATCCCTGCTGCGATGAGCATAAAGGTCTTCCTCCCTCTCAACAGACGAGAGTTTGGGGAGACGCTCATTGCGCCCTCTAGACAATTGCTGGGGTGCGAAACGAAATCCAGAGGGCGACGAAACAGGTGAAAGAAACGAGCGAGGAGAAGGCGAGGGGGACTGCCTGGACCTCTTGATAGGCAGTCTGGCATCCTTCCTACGACGACGCGGCTCTGTTTCTCTCTCCACCAGGAAAGAAGCTAATTGTTGCTGCATAGAAAGGAGCATCTTCTTGGTAGGAGAAGACTCCTTCTCAGGGGAAGGTCTGATCCTGTGGGAAGACGAGGGGCGAGGGGACGCCTTCTTCCTTCTCACAGGAACAGCAACAGCTCTCTCCCTGGAGCGACTGGGGCGCTCAACAGCGTCATCCTCGGATGACGTATTGGTCCTCTTCTGCGGTAAAAAAGCTTCAAATTCCGGAGAAGACCGCAAAACATCTGGAGAAAAAGGACGTGAAGCGTCCTCCTCTCTGAAGCTTCTCTTCAAGAGGCGAGAGTCCTTCCGAGAGCTCCACCCCTTGCGGGGAGGGATGCTTCGGAGGACGAGAAGCAATCCTTCAGGATACGTGCACGAGCACGCTCCTTGGCAGCCTGGGAAGCGTCAACAGGTCCTGACGAAGGGACGCCAGATCGGTGGGGAGCCCCCATAACCCTCCTTCGGCTTTCGACATGCCCACTCCCTGATTCCTGGGAGTCCGACAGAGGTCCAGGCCTAGAGGCATTATGGGGCTGATCTGACGCCCCCTCCACAACAGTAGGGGCACTATCACTGCACTTCACTGCACCAGTCTCCAAGGCGAGCACTTTGGATTCTAGATTACGGAGAGAATCCAAAATCACAGAAAGGGCATTACCCTCCACAGACACAATCTCAGGGCCCGAAGGCAACACCACAGAGTTAGGAGAAGCAAAGTCTACTGGAGGGTTAGCAGGAGAAATATTACTGCCCTGACGTCTACTGCCTGATACACTCCTGGAGGAAGACCTCCTGATCCTGTCACGCTCTAACTTGCGTACATAGGAATCATACGTCTTCCAACCTGAATCAGACAAACTTTCACACTCCTTACATCAGTCATTTATTAAACACACGTCCCCTACAACTCGTGTATACAGTGTGGGGGATCTACCGAAGCCTTCGGTAGCCTCACCTTACACTCATCCATACAACATACTCTGACACTAGCAGAACTAAAACCAGACATCTTAGTTAACGGAAAAATCAAAGCCAAAATCAAAACAGTCCACAATAGCATGTGTCTAGCCACAAATCCAAAGTCAAAAACCAAAAGACAATCAGGATACTTATGTGACAACGAAGTTTACAAAATCCAAAGGTGGAGGTACTGAAAGCAGGTGTTGACAGAGAAAATCTGAATAGAAAATGGGAATGGTTCCTGATACCCCTCCCAGCGGCGGGAATGGGTACTAATCGCCTGGCCTCCCACTACGTGTGTTGTAAGTTTTGAAATTCCAACGGACTTCAGAGAATACAGCTATAAATATATCTGACAGGTAAGTCTCATGAACAAACATCATTTTTATGTATGATACTTACCTGGCAGGTATATATATAGCTGATTGACACATTTGGAGGTGGGTCAAAGACAGCAACATAGTAGCTCTCAACTAGGACGTGACCTATTTGTTGAAGAAGCTCAAAAAGGATCTGACAACTGGACGTGACTAATGTGTTGACAAAAACCCTAGCCCTCTCTTACCACGGGCATTCATGCTAGGACTTATTAGACCACCTGAACAACACACACACCAACACTAACAACCTAACATCATAGACTTAAGAGGGTATAAACCCTCTCAGACAACCATAAAAACACTATAGAATGGAATGGAATATGAAATTTAGGCTTGAAGCCAAGCACTGGAATCCATAGTGATTATTCAGCGCTATAATGAAACTGGTTTGACATGAATATTTATGTTGATGATTTTATAAACTAAATAAATACAGGCAATTTTAAAATTATGATAAAAACGGATATATGTCATAAAAATTATAAAAACACTATAACCTAATTAAAAACCCCTAGCATGTTAGTAGGTTATGGGGTGGAAACTCCTTTGCCCAATACTGTACCTGAGGACACATACGGGCCCAACGTTTGACAGTCGTCAAAAGTTGTCTTGACATCTCTTAAATAATGGGAGGCAAAACTGAATTGATACTCCAATATGTCGTCTCTATTATTTCCTTGAGGGCCATATTTTTCTTGAACGCCAAGGACGCAGCTACCGCTCTAACTTCGTGCGCCTTGACTTTAAGTAGTCCGAAGTTTTCCTCTTGGCAAAGCGTATGTGCTTCTTTAATTAATTCTCTGAGAAAAAAGGCGATAGCATTTTTCGTCAAGGGTCTATTTGGCTCTTTCACTGAACACCAAAGGGATCCTGAGGTCCCTCTAATATCTTTGGTTCTTTCAACGTAATGACGCAAAGCCCTTACTGGACAAAGAACCACTTCCTGTTCCTGACCCACAAGGTCGGAAAGACCCATAATTTCAAAGGATCTTGGCCAAGGATTAGATGGGCTTTCATTCTTGGCCAAGAAATCTTCCTGGAAAGTGCAAACTGCCTTGTTGTGTTTCCAGCCTATTTCTTTACTGATTGTCTGAAGTTCGCTAATTCTTTTAGCCGTAGCTAAAGCAACTAGGAAGATGGTCTTCTTCGAGACATCTCTCAAAGATGCATTTCTTAGAGGCTCGAACTTGTTAGTAACTAAAAACTTCAGGACAATATCTAAATTCCAAGAAGGGGCTCTGCATTGACGCTCCTTCTTCGTCTCAAAAGACCTGAGGAGGTCTCTAAGATCCAAGTTATTGGAAATGTCTAAGCCTCTGTGTCTGAACACAGCAGCCAGCATACTCCTGTACCCCTTGACAGTTTGATTCGACAAACCTACTTCCTTCTT
The DNA here is from genome assembly GCF_015104395.2 of Macrobrachium nipponense. Classification (NCBI taxonomy): domain Eukaryota; kingdom Metazoa; phylum Arthropoda; class Malacostraca; order Decapoda; family Palaemonidae; genus Macrobrachium; species Macrobrachium nipponense. The sequence goes on along the minus strand of NC_087215.1, from coordinate 49,706,545 downwards.
CAAATACAGGAGGAAGTGTCTCGCATTCTCCTATCCCAATGCAGCGAAGTTCTTCTTCTCGGTAGTGGATAGGACACCGACACTCCATGGTGGGTGTCGATGGTATGGGTACTGGGACAAGCTATTAGACGAAGTAATGATGTTGATTCTTGGAACAACCCAACTAAGTCCACAAGCGTAGTTCGTAACTGACTAGGGCGCTTTGACAGCTGCCGACTGACTGCGTTCGGTAGTGAGGCAAGTTGTCCAAGCATCTGAGCAAGTCACGTGACCTTCGCCCTTTAAAGGGTTATGCCGAGAGACCAAACAAATCGTGTATTTGTTTGTCACCGATGCCGGACGGCGAGGTAATGATTCTCTTAAGGCATGTGCCCAACAGGCGAAAGTCAATTGCCTTCTGGAGACCGAGGTCCCTGATGGCAAGACATTCTCATAGTAGTTGAATCTCAGCTAAGGAGAAACAACACTATGTGCCATTGAAGACGAAGGTGGACAGTGAATGCAACCTACATCTTCACAGCTGAATCGAGAGAAGGATTCTCAAGATTCTAAACCTGTGCTTACAAATGACTGAAAACGCTAACCTCTATTTCATTGCTGTCCGGTGAGGAGTCGTAGTTGCAATGAAAGCAGGGCGTTTTTCAGTAATGAAAACACAGGGAAGTACTACCTGAAGAACTGCTTCTCAAGGGCTAAACATTTGGAAGTAGAGCTGGAAGGTTGGGGAGTAGGCGATGTCTTTCGATACATCTGTTAATTCGGGCGGGGTGAACAATGAACAATTGCACACCTACGAATACGAGATATTTGAAGACAAACTCAGATGTCTGAAGAAATCATTACGCATTATTGCAATGTGATGCAGCGGGAGACTAGTGCCAACTTCTGTTACCGTGCGGTAAACAGAAAGACGAAAGAGTCCAAGAGATGTCTCTGTTGAAAATTCTCGCAATGTCGAAGGCGAAGAAATCAAGCGTCACAGCATAGATGGTCATTCATGTATGCGAGAATCCCCGTTAATCAGAGACCTAAGTCCGTGATTGTTGGGCAGAGATACGGTTCGGTAGTCAATCATTGCAAGGAGAGAGACATAACCGACCGCGCATCTCGGAGAGCCAGCTGGTACTGAGCTGCTATCGACTCTGAGCAGCCCAATACACAGTTAGCTCTCGCTGACTCGTCATCCTGAGTTGCCAGGTAATCCATTCCACGAAGGAATGCGTTCGGCTAGAACCATCGAGCATAAAAAAAATACGCTCGAGCAATTAATATTTAACTAAACGGAATTCGGTAAATACAAAAGCTGAGTTGGTGTTGACAATACCATAAGTATCTAAAATCGAAACTGGTAACATCCTGGGAAGGTTTCAGGCAGTCCCGAAGTTTCAGTTCAATTAGGATCTAGTGTCTCGGTCATAATCCGTAGAGTTAACTACGTAATGCGCCTACACCCCGTACAATTCAACTGCTTAACAGAATCATGTCGCGAGGGTAATATACGTAGTATATTTGTAGGTTTCTGTACAACGACCTCCATCCTAAATTCTTTTCCCTTCGAGGAATGAGAATAAGGATTGGAGATCGACCGCCTTCGTTCTCTAGTCAAGAGAGTGAAGGAGAAGTCTTCCCCGATGGAAAGCTTCAATGGTGAACAGAATACAGTGGTCCCCCCGTATTCGCGGGGATGCGTACCAGACCCCCCCGCGAATAGTTAGAATCCGCGAATGTTTTGGAACCCCTATAAAAATGCTAAAAACAGCCTATTTTGTTAGTTAAAACTTTAAGAAAAAAACACTAAAAAAGATTTCATACTGGTTTTTTAATAGTTTTATCACAAAAAGTGCATTTTATGATGAAATTGATAAAAACCAGGAATTTGTGGATATTTCTCATAGAAAATACCGCGAATGCGCGAATTTTCCGCGAATAATGCAGGGAAACGTTCCCCGAGAGAAATCCGCGAATGTGTGAGTCCGCGAATCCGGAGAACGCGAATATGGGGGGTCGACTGTACTGAAGACGATAGTTCAAGCCAAACTGGATGTTCCCGTCCGTTCTCTATTCCAGGGTTGGTCACCTACTGTGAGATATTCTTCCTTCTACAGCAGCAGTGCTTCTTCCAAATGCTAGAAATTCCAGGAATTCGAGCATTCGGCGAGGTTCCCGATTATCGTGGTAACAATTATTGGGGATTCTTGTCTAACCCACTCTGGACCGTGGTTTCGCCTAAGTGTTTGGAGATCGTAAAAAATGATATTGTTATGATACAATAAAGTTTCATACATACTTACCTGGCAGATATATACATAGCTATCGACTCCGTCGTCCCCGACAGAAATTCAAATTTCGCGGCACTCGCTACAGGTAGGTCAGGTGATCTACCGCCCTGCTCTGGGTGGCAGGACTAGGAACCATTCCCGTTTTCTAATCAGATTCTCTCTTCCACCTGTCTCCTGCGGGGAGGCTGGGTGGGTCTTCAATTGTATATATCTGCCAGGTAGGTATGTATGAAACTTATTGTATCATAACAATATCATTTTCATACATTCAACTTACCTGTCAGATATATACATAGCTGATTGACACCCTTTGGTGGAGGGCAAGAGACAGCTAACTACTGACTAGACAGGTAAACAACATATGTTGTAGGTATTTATAGACCTTGGTTCCTACCTTATCAGGTGGAAGACTTCGTGACTACTGTCCAGGAGTCTGCTTCACCTCAAGAGCCTTAGCGAGATAGTGATCTGTGGCCAAGAGTTCTTGTGGGTCTGTCGATGGGGTCTCATCCACTTACTTGACAGAGCCTAACTGGCATTTGTCAATGGCTGCTAATCCGCTTATATGACAACACGCCTTCATTTAAGGAGCACACAACCGATCCCGATCACCCGAACCTAACACCCGTGTTAGTTCTAAGATTGCCAAGAGCTATCCCCAAAACTCTTAGCAAACAACCAAAAACTCAATAACCACACATACAATAGTACAAAAAAGGGATTTTGACGAAGGAAAAATCTATTTCTGGGTGATTGGCTCGTGTCGCCCTATGAAAGATCCTTAATATCATTCTTTCTAGGTAAAATTAACCTAAAATTACCAGAGAAAAAAAAACAAAATTAAGAAAATGTCAGTAAAACTGACTCGCTCACTCTTAAAAGAAGTGTCGGTATGATAATAGGGGCGAGTGTGGAAACACTACCACGAGCCAATGCACCAATTAGAACTTCCAATCAGAATCCCCCCAAGAGAGAGCCGATACCAACGGGCGATGCAGCCTCTACTACTACTACTAGAGGACGCCACGGACAGCAGCGCCCCTAGCGGACATCCTTAATCTAAAAACAACTAAAAACATCTTGTCCTGCAAGGGGGGGCAACACCAAATAAAGGGGGGGTTTCATAGGGCGACACGAGCCAATCACCCAGAAATAGATTTTTCCTTCGTCAAAATCCCTTTTCTGGGCTCAGCTCGTGTCGGCCTATGGAAAGAGTACCAGAGAAACAGACAAGATGGGAAAAAAGGAACAATGAAAAAACAGTGTAAAAATGATGGATAATAATAAGTAAATCAATTACAGCATACAAACTAAGCACTTAAACTAACTTATACTACATAGTAAAACAATAGAACGTTAGTAATCTTAAAGTACTTAAATGGTAATTACAGTAAATTACAGTGATGCATGTAATATAAAGAAAAAAGGGATTTACTTAACAAATTTACAAAATATACAAACTCATTGTGTCCTACCACTAGCTATAAGGGTAGGTACACTGAAGTCCATCATTAATACAAGTATTGTAAAAATATTTAACACATTGTGTCCTAACGCTAGCATAAAAATAAGGGTAGGTACACTGAAGTTCATCAATTAATATAAAATTGGTGAATATATACAAACACATTGTGTCCTACCCTAGCATAAAAATAAGGGTAGGTACACTGAAGTACATTATCAGTACAAGTGGATGTCCCTAGCAAAAAAAAATAAGGGACAATCCACTATATGATTCAACGGCTAAGGCTATGATATTCGAGTAGCCTGGCGATAGGGTGAGGCATGTTGGATGATGTAGGTAGAAAGGAGATCTGGATCTATACTACAACTACTATACAGTATCAGGGGAAACAATGTTTCCCGCTGCTACTGCTGAAAACTTTAAAGATTCCAAGGACTTTAAATAATGCCGTTTAAAAGACTGTCGGGGATTTCCATCCAGTATACTTTCTAAGATCCTCAAAGTTCATATGTTGAAAATAATTAATTGAGGTGGCTACTCCCCTGATATCATGTGCTTTTGGGAATGACTCAGGGTTGGCTTGTTTAATGAAGTAAAGGATTTGTTGTCTAATACCTTTTTACTGACAAGGTACCACCTTTTTCTCTCATGAAGAGAGCACCTGAGGATCTTGAAGAAGTACGAGATAGAAAGGCTCTAAGAGTTGATACTGGGCAGAGAGAAGGATCCTGTGGAAGTGGGATAACCTTCCAAGGAGCCCACCTTGCAAGAGGATCCTCATTTTTGGCTAAAAAGCTACGATCCGGAGCAAGTAGAACTTCTCCTGATGGGAGGAATTCCACATGACCCGCATCCCTGGATAGAGCCGACAGTTCTGAAATTCTGGCTCCTGAGGCTAGGCTTAATAAGAATAATGTCTTCCTCAGGAGCATTATGGAATGTACAAGATGAGTTGTCAGTATCTGAAGCTAGTTTGAGGACATCATTCAAGAACCATGAAACAAATGTAGTAGGCCTCTGAGAAGGTCCTAAGTCTAGCACAGGCTTTAGGGATAGATGTGAAATAAGCTTCAGTCAGATCTATCTGAAAACCTACTTGAAAGATTTTCTTCAAAGCCGATTTATGAGTGGTAATCGTGCTAGCTGCTAAACCTTTTTCAAACAAGGATCTGAAAAAGGATATAGCCAAATTAACTGTCATGGTTGTAGTGTTCGATTCTCTCAAGAAAGAATGCTAATTTTTTAACAGCTGGTCATATTGTCTAATGTTGACTCTCTCTTATCTGATTCTAGGAAGAGAATATTCTGTGGGTCAATATCAGCATCTTTATTAGCCGCAAACTTCATGAAGTCCATAAAGTTAGGGTCTGGAGAATTCCTGAGGAAGCGAAACAACAAGTCCTCATTTGTACTGATTGTGATAGCGTTGGGATTGGGGATCCGTTGAGGTCGGAGACCCAATTCCAGAAGAAGAGGATACCAGTTGCTCTTGGGGCCAGTCCGGTGCAATCAGAGCTACTATCCCTTTGAAAGACCTTAGTTTGCTTTAGGACTTTCAAGAGAAGATTCACTGGAGGAAAAATATAAATTCTCCTCCATGATTCCAATCCAACGACAGGGCGTCGTCCGTGGCATAAGCCAGAGGGTCCAGGTTGGGGGCCACATAGCAAGGGAGCTTGTGGTTCGCCTTGTGAGGCGAAGAGATCCACTTGGAGACCTGGACCTCTCCGGACTACCCACTGGAATGACCCGTCGTCCAGAGACCACTCTGATTCCAGAGGAACTGAACCGGGACAGGGCGTCTGCTATCACATTTCTTACTCCTGCCAGGTGAGTGGCAGACAGATGCCATTTGTGTTTGTTTGCTAATGCAAAGATGGCTATCATGACATGATTCACATGCTTGGATTTGGACCCTCCTCTGTTGATGCAATGAACTACCACTGCACTGTCCAAAAACTAGCCTTAGATGAGACTTCTTCGGGGAAGCAGTCTCTTCAGAGTAAGAAAACTGCCATTGCTTCCAACACGTTTATGTGGAGGAGCTGGCGAAATTGAACTGACCAAGTCCCCTGAACCTGTTTGAACTGAGAGTATCCCCCCCACCCGGACAGGGATGCATCCGTGTGAATGGTTTAACACTGGAAGGGGATATTGAAGGGGTACTTTCTTGGCTAAGTTCTTTACTTTTGACCAAGGCCGTAGTTGGTTGCGGAGGATCTGTGGGATTACTGACAACTTGTCTCGATATTGGAGTGTTTGCTCGACCGCCAAATTCGATTTATATCTTTCAGCCTTGCTTTCAGAAGGATATCTGTTACCGAAGCAAACTGAAGAGACCCTAGGATTCTCTTCCTGGTTTCTTCTTGACGTTTGCTTGCATTTGAGAAATTGTCTGACAGATTTTGCTATTTCCTTCCGTTTGGCCACTGGAATTGACAGATTGTGGGAAGACAAATCCCATTGGATTCCTAGCCACTGAAAAACGAGATTCCGGAGTAAGTCTGGATTTCGTTTTGTTTATGCTGGAACCCCAGATGTTCCAGAAAGTGAACTACCTTTTTGGTGGCTTTGAGACATTCCTCGACTGTTGGTGCCCAGATCAACCAATCGTCGAGGTATGCTGCTACCATGATTCCCTGAGCTCTCAATTGTTGAACAACCACTTCTGCTATTTTTGTGAATACCCTGGGGGCTACATTCAGACCGAAGGGCATCACTTTGAATGAAAATGTTTGATTTCCTAGCCTGAATCCTAGGAATGGGCGGAAGTGCCTGGCTATAGGGATATGATAGTATGCGTCTGTAAGATCGATGGAGCATGTGACGGCTCCACGCGGAAGTAAGGTCCTTACTTGCGAGAGGGTAAGCATCTTGAACTTGTCGCAACGAATGAAAGAGTTTAGCTTTGACAAGTCTAAGATTACCCTTCTTTTTGTTGAGCCTTTCTTTGGCACGCTGAATAAGCGACCTTGAAATTTTAGATGCTTGACTCTCGCAATAGCTCCTTTCTGAAGAAGTTCTTCCGCGTAATCTGTAATTCCTTTGACGGTATCTTGGCTGGAACGAATTTGATTTGATTGGAGGAGGATCTTTGATCCAACTCCAGCCCAATCCTTTGGACACTATGCTCTGTGCCCAATTGCTGAACCCCCACCTGTGGCGGAAGAGGAACAGCCTCCCTCCTACCTGGGGAGCCTCATTGTTGATGGGCGGGTTGGCCACCACGCCCTCCTCTGAACTGCCTGCTCCTTGTACCCCTTCCTGCGCCACGCTGACGAAAGTAACCTCTCGCCCTACCTCTCGGCTGATTGTAGCCTTGAGCCTCATATGCAGGGTGAAGGCGGCGAGATAGCGTAGGAGGTGGATGGCTGAGATTGAGGGGGCAACAGGAGGATAGGCTGATTCTGCTTTGAACTAGCAGGTTGTCCTTGTTGGGTAACAGGGACCGCCTGCACAAACTGCTGCTGTTGCTGGAGTTTTTTATATGGCTGGAACCTCTTACCAGCCTTCTTCGGTTTCTTACCAGCAGTGGGAACGGCCTCTTGTTTCCTCTTCGAGGAAATACCCCACCTAGCTCTAAGGCTCTGGTTGAGCCTAGCAGCTTCGTGGTGTACTTCGTTAACTGCGGACTCTGGGAAGAGATCCGCTCCCCACATGCTAGAGGCCAAGAGTCTATTCGGCTCGTGCCTAATGGTACACTCTTGCAGAACATGCTTTCGGCAGTTCCTCCTAGCCTGGAAGAAGTCAAAAGCGTCCGTTAGTACCGTCTGGAACTGAGATTTCGCCAGAATCTTGAAAAGCGGTTCCGTAGCATAAGAGAGGGCAGCCATTTCCGTAATTATAAGGGAATTGAGGGACCTGCCAAACCTGGTTCGCGCATCAAACTCTGCCTGGATTAGGGAATCCGGCAGCCTTGGTAGTTTCTCGCCGAACTGGTCCATGGCGCAGTCCGGTTTGAGCTTACCAAGCGTGAATGTAGCTGGCAAGTTCTCCCACAATTCTCCGAAAGCTGGGAAGAGTGGAGAAGTAGACTCCGCCTCCCTCAACTGTGGGATGGGCTCATCCTTGAGGACTGCCTGAAGGGACTCTCCACTAGTTTCGTGGCGAACGGAAGAGAAAACCTCCTCTTCCGTCGCGAAAATAGTGAAGGGACTCTTGTAGGCCTGGAGTTTGTTTGGTGTTCGTACACTCCCAGTCCTCAAGGCAGTGAACCCACTTCTCGCTGAGCATGATCCCTACTATATAGGACCGACTCTTTAGCGATCTTGTCTTCCCTCGTCAGAGCCGTTGGCGTCAGCCTAGCATAACCCATGAAAGGCTGCGTCAGACCCGGAGGGTAAAACTCGAAGTCCTCAATCCTTCGAGTTCCACACTCCGGGATAGAGATCATCCCATCTTTGAAAGGAGCGTAGGCAGCTACTCTCCATGGGTTCTCCATAGAGAAAGCTGGCAAAGAGTCATATGGCGGGAGTTGGAGAATCCCAGTGCTTGAAGCTGGGGAGACTGGAAGAGGAACCTGAGATAGCCCGGCTACTCGGTCCTCATTTTCTCTCATCCTGTTAGAGAGATCTTGAATTGATTGGCCTGACTGAGACAGAGTGTTTGACAACTGTGCAAACATCTGCTCGAACCGTGTCCCGTCCCCAGGGCGGAGACTTGCGAGCCAACCAACTCGCCCACCCTGCTGGCATCACCACTGCTGAGAAAGCAGAGGGATCAAAGGTGCTAGGACCTGCTACCCCTACCGGCGTAGCCGGAGTGGAAGCGGTGGAGGCGGGAGAAGGCAGTGGCTCGGCGGGAGCGCGAGCCTTCTCCTTAGAAGCCTTGCTTCTGGAGCTCTTCGAGTGAGAAGAGCTCGGCTTCGCTTTCACCGCATCGGCGTAGGAAGTCGACGACTTCCTAGCCGAAGAAGACGAAGACGACTTCTTCGAAGTTGTCTTGGCCAGAGTCTTCGGTTCTCTCTGTCCCTTCACCTTTGCGGGTACAGAGAGAGCGGGAGAGCGGGTAGGGATCTCAGATCCCACAAAGCCTTGGAATGAAGCACTAGAAGAGGGGACAGGAGAAGATCCAGAAGCACCCAAGGAAAGACCTTGGGCGCCCGACACACCTACCTCAACCAACAAATCCTCCACCCCTACCGCCATGGGCTCGATATTAAGGTCCAGGGCAGCGACGTCCGGGACCGACTCCTGGGAGGCTACGACCCCAAAGGATTGCTGAGGTCTTGCTGGATGGAGGCTATCAGGGGGCAGCGGGGCAAAAGGGGTCAAAAACAATAACAGGTCGACTTGCCCGCGGGAAGATCTGGACGGCCAGCTTCTTATCCAGAATGTAGGGCTGGCCTTTGGCGGCGTTCTTCCGAAGCCGCCCACCCACGCTTTCAGGGTGGCGAGGGCGACTTCCCTCACACCAGTAGCCTGAAAGAAAGGCGAGATTAGCTTCCAATGGTGGAACGGGGTTAACAAACTTATGACTAAAAGTTGTTAGTAAGATGATAAGGAAGCCTATAACGGACTTACCCATCACCCAGCTGGACCGACCAGGGTCGTAGCAGATGGCGCAGGCTTCAGGGTGCCAGACGATCATCTCGTTTGAAAGACGTGGCACAGGGGGCGTGAGACCTACACTCATCGTGTCCACATGAGGGTGAACAGCGTCGCATTGCAGGCTGGGACCTGACAATTGGTAGCCTGTAAGTGGAAAGATACATGAGTACCAGGTAAACACTTACAGTCTAACAGATCTCCGCTGGGTGCCGGAGCGATTAAAGTTAGATTAAACCAGAGCCCCGCCAAAATACGTGTGGTAACCAGGTTGGTTGTGCTCTCTAGGCTATAGCTCGCGCTGATGGCGGAGACACAAAAGAAAAACCAACCAGGAGTGGTGGTAAAAGGAAACCACGACGGAAAAAATGGCGGGGATGGAAGATAATTTTAGTTATATAATACAATTCATTGTAAAATTAGGGTATATCCTTAAAATAATAATAATAAAAATAATAAAATAACTCTCCCTCCACCCGTCTACTAGAAGAGTGCGCGGGTAAGAAGCAAGCTCCCTTCCGGTAGCGGGGGAGAGATGTAAGGATATAGTAGGCAAGCAACCGACCACTAGAGGTGCCCACCCCGCCCGCTAGCGGAGCCAGTAACCTATAACCAAAGTGCCCCGGCTGCGACGGAAGGGCTCCTTACGTATAGCGAGGCAGGTGGCTGAGCAACTGGGGGGCGAGGGGAGGAAGGTCTCGATGTAGCACGGCGGGAGCGAGAGAGGGGGGGAGGGATGGCCTACTCCTCCCCGCCTCACCAACTACCGCATGGAGACCCGGTACCTCATGAGTGGTCACCCTATACCCCCCGCTGGGAGGAACCCCTGGCCGCCTCAGAGTAGTAGTGAGAGAAGGCAACTGAGGTTGTCATGACAACCAAGGGGTCCCCCAGCTCCTCCCTATACCAGAAGGGGAGGGCGGGGGCAGGGTAAGGTGCGATGGGACACGTGACCGCAAGTGGCCTAGGCCGCGAGCAACACAACCGTGAGAGGGCCACGTGAACCAGGCTGTACCAATACAAGGAACAAGCACCTAGGCTAGCCTAACACCCTAAATGTAATAAATTATACATCGAAAAGACGGAAAAGACACTTTTAGTAAAAGAGAAAGAAGCCCAGGAGGAGGCAGACTGTTCCAAGAAACAGAGGCCTACTCGGAGCCAGCGATAGCCGATGAAGAGCAAGAGCCGGGATGCTGGGCCGGAAAAATAATAATAGCCCTAAATACCAAACTAAGAGAAATGGTAGGAGGGCTGAACTAGCTAAAACTCGATGTAAAAACAATGAATGTAATATAGTAAGCCCATAAGCATAAGAAGTCCCAGTATGGAGGACCGGGAATTCTTACGAGGCAGCATGGCGCCGCCACGAGACAACCAGGGAACCGTATATGACCTATTTAAGAGGAAAATACTGGTACCCGGAAGATAAAAATGTGGTAAAATATTACTTATGAGTTACTTAACTTAGCCGTGGCAATAGCTGAGCGTTCCATGGTAGATAACAGTGAAAAAACCAGAGATATCACAGCACAATGAAAAATGGCGTCTAGATGCTAGCGAAAAATAAAAATTAAGGATGTCCGCTAGGGGCGCTGCTGTCCGTGCGTCCTCTAGTAGTAGTAGTAGAGGCTGCATCGCCCGTTGGTATCGGCTCTCTCTTGGGGGGATTCTGATTGGAAGTTCTAATTGGTGATTGGCTCGTGGTAGTGTTCCACACTCGCCCCTATTATCATACCGACACTTCTTTTTAAGAGTGAGCGAGTCAGTTTTACTGACATTTTCTTAATTTTGTTTTTCTCTGGTAATTTTAGGTTAATTTTACCTAGAAAGAATGATATTAAGGATCTTTCATAGGCCGACACGAGCTGAGCCCAGAAAAAAAATTTTGTACCCCTCTAAAAGTCAGCTGTCACTCGGTCTCCTAGTGAAGAGAAGTGAAGGTCGCCTGTGCGACACCTGACACTTCCATGCACAGGAAACTCAAGAACACATCCAACAAGAGGGTTACATACATTATTAAGGATCGGTGCTAGCTCCCTTACCCAGAACCGTCTGTGCTGACACAAACGGACCTAGAGAAAAACATTTCTCATAACGTAACTCGCACATTTTTTAAGTAATGAGATGCAAACACAGAGTTGCATCTCCAATAAGTTGCATCCAAAATATTTTTAAGTGACATATTTCTTTGGAACGCAATAGACGTTGCGATTGCCCTTACTTCGTGGGCTCTCACTCTTAACAGATTAAAAGAATCATCTGGACAATTCTTTATGAGCTTCCGTAATAACACTTCTAACAAAGAATGGCTAAGGCGTTCTTGGACATTGCTCTCTTGGGGTCTTTTACTGAGCACCAAAGACCTTTTGCGAACCCCCCAACTGCTTCTTTCTGTCCAGATAGAATTTAAGAGCTCTAACTGGGCAAAGGGATCTTTCTGCCTCTCTGCCCACCAAACTAGTAAGTCCTTTTACCTCGAAGCTTCTGGGCCAGGGATTCGAAGGGTTTTCATTTTTGGCAAGAAAGAGAGACTAGAATGAACAAATTGCAGAGTCTCCTTTGAAGCCGACTCGTGATTCAAGGGCGTGCAACTCGCTGACTCTTTTTGCCGTTGCAAGAGACATCAGAAATAAACACTTCTAGTGATATTACGAAATGAAGCAGTGTGTGGTGGTTCGAATTCTTCGGAGGATAGAATTAAAGAAAGAACCACATACAAGTTCCAGCTTGGAACCCTAGTTCCACTGACTTTGATGTTTCGAAGGAACGAATGAGGTCGTGCAAATCTTTATCATTCGTTAAATCTAATCCCTTGTTTCTAAAGACTGCTGAAAGCATACTCCTGTACCCTTAATAGTCGGTACAGAGAGATGCAACTTTTCTCTCAAGAAACAGAAGGAAATCCGCAATTTCGGTCACAGAGGTACTGGAAGAGGACAGCTTCTTCGACCTGCACCAACTTCTGAAAACCTACCACTTCAATTGGTACACTCGCCTAGTAGATGATCTGCGGGCTCTAGCAATTACGCTTGCCGCCTTGCGAGAAAACCCTCTCGCTCTGACAAGTCTTTCGACAGTCGAAAGACAGTCAGAGCAAAGAGCGGGGTAAAAAGGTTTTTGATGGTACCTCTCGAAGTGGGGTTGTTTGAGCAGATCTATTCTGTTTGGAAGAGATCTGGGGAAGTCCACTGTCCACTCCATTACCTCTGTGAACCAAATCTGAGATGGCCAATACGGAGCAATCAGAGTCATTTTGGTTCCTTCGGATGCCACAAATTTTCTGACTACTTCCCCCAGTATCTTGAACGGGGAAAAGCGTAAACATCTAGCCCTGACCAGTCCAGGAGAAAGGCGTCTGCTGCATAAGCCCTGGGATCTTCTACTAGGGCACAAAATGTGTCTATCCTTTTGGAGAGGAATGGTGGGAGAAACAGATCTATTTGAAGCTTCCCCAAACGATACCAAAGGCTCTGACAGACTTCTGAGTGGAGTGTCCATTCTGTGGAAGGATCTGGAACCTCCTGCTCAGTCTGTCCGCTCTCACATTCCTCTCCCCTTGGACAAACCTCGTTAGAAGAACTACCTTCCTTTGGTTCGCCCAAATCAACAGGTCTCTTGCCAGCTCGTATAGAGCAAAAGAGTGAGTCCCTCCTTGTTTCTTGACATAAGCCAGAGCGGTAGTATTGTCTGAGTTTATCTGTACGACCTTGCCTCTGACCATGTGTTCGAAGCTCTTTAGCGCAAGGTGAATTGCTAAAAGCTCTTTGCAATTTATGTGCCATGACACCTGTTCTGCCGACCAGGTGCCTGACACTTCTTTGGATCCCAATGTTGCACCCCAGCCCGACTCCGACGCGTCTGAGAACAATGTCAGGCTTGGGTTCCATACTTCCAGGGATACTCCTTTGTTTCCTTTTAAGGGAATCAACCACCACCTTAAATGATTTTTTATTTCCTCCGAGATTGGAAACGTGTCCGAGAGCTGTCCTGTCTTCCAACTCCAACTCCTTCACAGGAAGAACTGAAGTGGACGAAGATGTAGTCTTCCTAGGGGAAAGAACTGTTCGAGCGAGGAAAGGGTCCCCAGAAGGCTCAACCATTCCCTCGCTGAAGTGCGCTCTTTCCCTAAGAAGTTCGATACTGTGGCACAGCCTTTCCTTATTCTCTCTTGAGAGGGAAAAACTCGAAAAACCCCGAGAATCCATCTGAATCCCCAGATAAACCACGTTCTGGCTGGGGATCATCTGAGACTTCTCGAGGTTCACGATCAATCCCAATGATTTTGTCAATTCCAGTGTTGTTGACAGATCCTCCAAACACTGCTTTTGAGACCTGGCTCTGATGAGCCAGTCATCCAGGTACAGGGAGACGTTTATCCCTTTCAAATGTAAGTGTCTTGATACATTTTTCATCACGTCCGTAAAGACTTGGAGGAGCCGTGGAAAGGCCGAAACACAGGGCCCTGAACTGATAGATCCTTCCCTCGAACATAAATCGAAGGTACTTCCTCGACGAATGGTGAATCGGGATGTGGAAATATGCGTCCTGAAGGTCTAGGGACGCCATCCAATCTCCTTGACGCAGTGCTGCAAGGACTGAAGCAGACGTTTCCATGCTGAACTTCTGTTGTTTTACGAATTTGTTCAGCGCACTTACATCCAGTACTGGTCTCCATCCCCCGAGGCCTTTGCTACAAGAAACAAGCTATTGTAAAACCCCGGGGAGCTGCGATCCAGCACCAGCTCTATTGATCTTTTGTCCCACATCTGTTCCACCATTTGACGAAGAGTATCCATCAGAACAGGGTCCTTGTATCTGGCGGACAGTTCCCTCGGTGATGTTGTCAAGGGAGGACTGTCCTTTAATGGGATGTAATAACCCTTCTTGATGATGATTGACATCGTCCAAGGATCTGATCCTATGTCTTCCCAGGCTTTCGCAAAGAAATTTAACCTGGCTCCTACAGGTGTTTGGAGGATAGATTTCTCACTTTCCCTTCTTAAAGGGACGGAAGGAAGACCTCCCCCTTTTCTCAGTTGACTTCCTTCTGGCGATAGATCTAGCTGGAGGGCCTCCTCGAAAGGGCTGCTGCTGAGCTGGATGAGCCCCTTTCTTTTCCTCACTGGCCACAGGTCTATTTTTCCTTGAGGATTGTCTGAGGAGATCCTGAGTGGCCTTTTCAGTCAGTGAATGGGCAATGTCCTTCACCAACTGCGAGGGAAAAAGATGTTCTGAGAGAGGCGCAAACAATAAGGCGGACCTCTGCGAAGGAGAGACGGCCTTCGTGAGGAAAGCACTGTGAACCGCCCTCTTCTTTAAAATTCCCGCACCAAAGAGGGAGCATACTTCAGCCGATCCATCCTGAACAGCCTTATCAATGCATGTGAGGATGCTATTTAAGGTTTCTGGGTTCAGTTGTTCTTTTCATGAGACTTCTTGGCAAGAACCCCAAGGGACCAATCCAGGAAGTTAAAAACTTCTAAAGTGTGAAAAAGTCCCTTGAGGAGGTGGTCCATTTCCGAAAGACCCCATGTTACTTTTGCTGAATTTAAGGCGTGTCTTCTCGATGAGTCTACTAAACTCGAGAAGTCTGACTCAGCCGAAACGGACAGAGACAATCCCATATTCTCTCCCGTTTCGTACCATATGCCTCTTCTCCCTGTTAGTTTAGCAGGAGGCATACAAAAGACTGTCCTTCCTAACTCCTTCTTTTCTTGAACCAGGAGTCAAGAGATTTGTAGTGCCCCTCCTCATAGATATAGCAGGCTTCATTTTCAGGAAAGAGGGAGACTTGTGCGTTTTCGTGCTCGAAAACAGAGAGCGTGGAGAAGGAGGAGCGGCTGGCGTTAAAGAATCTCCATATTCTTTCAAAAGAAGGGACGAAAGAACTTTGTAATTAGAAAATCCTTCCTTAATAATCATTTCATCCTCCCGAGGCATCTTCTGGTTCATAGGCTCGGAAGGAGAAGGCTCCCTTCTTTCCTCTGTTTCTTCCCTCGATCTCTTCCTTTCCGAAGAAGCACTTCTAATTGGAGAGGGACTAAGAGTTACTCTCTCTTTGCTAAAAGATTAACGCTTGGATGACTCCTGTCGGATGTCAGGCTCTTCATGCAGGGAATGCGCCTGGCGCACGGCAGGAGTATCTCGCTCAGAATACTCCTGGCGCCTGGAAGGAGTAACGTGTTTGGAATACTCCTGGTGCTTGGCAGGCGCAACGAGCTTCGAATACTCCTGGCATCTGGTAGGCGCATCTTGTTCCAAATACTCCCGGCGCCTGGGAGGAGTATTAAGTTCAGAATATCCTGGCGCCTGGGAGGAGTATAAAGTTCAGAATACTCCTGGCGCCTGGAGGAGTATCAAGTTCAGAATACTCCTGGCGCCTGGGAGGAGTATCGAGGTCAGAAGACTCCTGGCGCCTGGCAGGAGTATGTCGCTCCAAATACTCCTTATCTTTGGAAAGCGTAACTAGCTCTGAATACTCCTGGTGTTTAGTAGGAGTATTGATCATGGTAGGCGCCTTTCGTTTAACAAGTACATTGCGCTTAGCAGGCGCTCTACTCCTAACAGGAGTTTCTTCTTCTTCAGTTAAATCTTGGCGCTTGGTTGAAGATCTTGAACGTTGTACCGAATACTCTGGCTCTTTGCGCCTACTCGGCGCCTGGCTCCTGGCTGGCGCCAAACGCTTGGCAGGAGTAACTTCCTTTCTTACTTCTCTCCTGTCTAACGCTCCGTTCCCGCCAGAGATGGTCGCCTGTGCGACACCTCCTCCGGAAGGCTCGTTGTGCGTGACAGGAGATCAGTATTTAGATCTTTTAATAGGAAGCCTATCATCCTTCTTACGAGTAGGCTCCTTAGAAAAAACTCCTACCAAAGAGGCTAATTGCTCCTGCATATTCATTAAAATTTTCCTGGTTGAGGAATCTTTCGATCAGGAGGGAGATCTGGAAGGCGCTCTAGGATCTCCTCCAGACCCAGAGTCTGACTGTTTTCTAGCCTTCTTTATTACCGAAGGCGCATCTTCCTCAGAGAAGCGCTCGGGGCTAGAATTGAGCTCATGTTCTTTCATACTCCTCTTCAGCGGACGGGAAAGTTTCGACTCCTTCCATCCTCTTCTCGGAGAGGGCGAACTAGATGACGAAAAGCACTCTCGAAGGATGCTTTTCCTATAGCGGTCCTTGGCAGTTTGTGATGTAATAGATTTTGCCGAAGGGACGCTTGATCGTTGGGGATTCTCCACAACCCCCGTACGGCTTTCGACTTTCCTTCTCCTCCGGGCCAGGGAGCTTGGAAGAGGTCTAGGCCTGGGAGCGTCGCAGAGACGACCAGACGCCCCCTCCACTACACTGGGGACACTAAAATCACTGGCGAAACCACATTCACTTTCCTTACCTTCCAATGCTGCCATTTTTTCCTGCATTTTCTGAAGGGAAGCTCTGAGTTCCGCTATATCCGAAGCAGAACCAGAGGGATTAGCAATTTGTGAACGGGCTGAAACAGAATGGGCATAATTATCAGAAGAAGAAGCTACAGAACTAGACAGTTTGCGGGTTTTGTAAGCCGCTTTTCCTCTCTCTATCTTTCTCTAATTTCTTCAAGTAAGAAGTTAGATTCTTCCATTCTTGCGCACCAGGTTCTCAGTTTCTCACACTCGTTACACGTATTCTCAATCGGACATTCAACCATTCTACAACCACTGCATGTAGTGTGAGGATCTACCGAAGCTTTCGGAATCCTCACCTTACAGCCCTCATTCACACACACTCTGAAACTAACACTAGAGTCAGACATATCCACGAATTCCAAAACCAAGTCCAAAAAACAGTCCACGATAGCGAATGCCAAACAACAATCCAAGTACGTCACCAAATATAAGTCGAAAGATGATCAAAAACGTTGTGAAAAAAGAATTCCAGTCAGGAGGTAGTAACAACAATGTTGATACCACCGGCGACAGAGAGAATCTGATTAGAAAACAGGAATGGTTCCTAGTCCTGCCACCCAGAGCAGGGCAGTAGATCACCTGACCTACCTGTAGTGAGTGCGGCGAAATTTGAATTTCTGTTGGGGACGACGGAGTCGATAGCTATGTATATATCTAACAGGTAAGTTGAATGTATGAAAACTCGAACACTCTGATGGAAAAAGTTGCCCTGAGAGTGGGGAGAAAACCAACTCGGCCTTCTGAGAGTTCGACACTCCCTTGGCTGCAAACGAGCACAGCAGGGTCTTCTTCAGGAGCCCTGCCGTAAAGAGGGATGCTAGCTCGTTCGCCCCATCTCTCAGGGCCTTGTCCATACAGGATATAGGAACTTCCATCTCAGAAGAGCCTTTACCTTGTCAGGTACGAGCCAAAGCCCCCAAAGACCAGTCGAGGAAGTTGAATACTTCAAAGGTACGATAAATACCCTTCAGCAGATGGTCAAACTCCGAAGAGGTCCACCAAATCTTAGCCGAGTGTAAGGAATGTCTACGAGCACTGTCGACGATATTGGAGAAGTCTCCCTGGGAGGAGGCAGGAACTCCCAGGCCAAGACTTTCCCCCGTAGCATACCACACACCCGACTTCGACGCCAACTTGGCTGGAGGGAAGCAAAAAGAAGTCTTACCTGCTTCCCTCTTTTCCTTCAACCAAGCGTTAACACGGTGAAGAGCTTTCTTGGCCGTGATGGAGAGTGTTATCTTCAAGAAGGAGGACTTCTTCAAAGTTTTGGTCCTAGTGTACTGTGAAAGTGGAGACAACGGGGCTGTAGGTTGAAACTCACCCTCGAACAGAGACAGGAGGCAAGTTGTCAGTCTCTTATAGTCCGATGATGGAGCTTCAGCATGTTTCTCTTCGTCAGAAATAAAGTCTTCAACTTCCTCTTCCGCTGAAGAAATATCCTGGATGCCCAAATCCTGATCCAGAATAAAAGCAGAGTCCGCCAAATCATCCTCCACACTCTGAAAATCTCTCAAATCCTGAGCCAACTCCAAGATTTGCTTGCTGGAAAGAGTCTGAGGGATTGTGTCCTGACGAAATACATCCTGGTCTGGTCGAGAGGAGGCAAGGTCGAAGTCCTGCCGTCTGCGTCTTGCGTCCAATGAGCGAGTTGCATCCATCTGACGTTCTTCTCGTTTCCTCTTGCGTCCTGCGTCCTGTGCTGTTGAGCGGCCGTCTGACTTCGACGGAAAACTGCATCCTGTTTCCCGAGACTTCAAAGGGCGAGAGGGAGGCGGCAAATTCTTGTCCTGCTTCCTCTTGGAGGACTTGATGGGAAGAAACTCGTCTTTACGTCTAGAGGAAGACTGATCAGGTGTTTCCCAAGACTTGACAAGATCAGCCAACTTAGCCTGCATATCCTTCAAAAAGTTCTAGTAGGATCCGCTTCCTGAAGGATCGAACGAGACAGAGTAGAACGAAGACGGGACGTACTGGGACGAGGAGGAGAGCAGTCCTGAGGTCTACGAGACGGAGAGGAGAAAGGGGAACGAACACACGAAGAAGGGGGAGAATCTCTAACTGGAGAAAAGCCACCAAACGATCGTCCTGCGTCCTTCTCGAAAGATTTCTTTTCTTCCTCTTGACGGGGATTGCATCCTCATCCGAACTAGACAAAAAAAGTTTGGGACTACTCCATCCTTCCCGAGCAGAGCGACGTGCCTCTCCATGTCCTCTTGAGGGGATGCGATTCCTCCGAATAGCGCCATTTCCTACATAACGAAGAGCTATCGGAGGCGGACAAACACTTCCCAGTAACGCCTTTTCTTTGGCGTACTGCTGCAGCCTGGGACGCAACAACAGGACTGCCCGAAGGGACGACTGACCGTGTGAAAACCCCTCTCGCCTCCCTTCGACTGTTGACTTTCCTTCTCCCTTGGGTCTGGGAGCTTGGAAGCGGTCTAGGTCTAGGAGCACGAGAGAGATGGTAAGCCACCCCCTCCACAACACTGTCACTAACAACATTAATTACACCCACTTGATCAGTTAAACGCTGAATCTGATTGCCCATCGAAGCAAGGGCAGCAAACAACTTTCACATATTGGGAGTCCTTCGTCTCCTAAGAATACAGCAGCGGGTTGCAGGAGAAACCTGGGGAGAAGGTGCTACAGGTTCTACTTCAGAAGGAAACTGGAGAAGGAACAGTAACAGATTCATTCCACAAGCTTTGCTAGAAGAACCAGATCTTCACTCCGAGACACTGATCTCCTAATACGATCTTTCTCCTCCATCATTCAACATACTTAGTAAGAGTTTTCCACTCTTTCTCAGTCAAATTCTCACACTCATTGCACTATTCTCCCAAGTACACACAAATTCTCTACACTTCTTACACACAGTGCGAGGGTCTACCGAAGATTTCGGTAGCCTAACTTTACACCCTTCTTTCACACACACTCTAAACACAATACCGGAATCAGACATACTTCTAAGAAAATCCAAAAGCGATTGCCAAGCCAACGTTCCAATACGATACCAAAACAAAGGCAGCGAAAAGTCGGCAAACGAGATCGAAAATCTAGCAGGGAACCACAACGATGTTGAAGGTTTGGCTGGCAGAGAAAATCTGATGAAAATGGGAATGGTTCCAAGCGCCAGCGCCACGGGAACGGGGTGGCGATCACATGAACTACCGGTAAACTAGCGGTTGCCGCGAGTGTTGAAAATTTCTGCCAGTGCGACAGAGAATATAGCTATATATATACCTGCCAGGTAAGTATCATACATAAAAACAAGCATTTCTAGTTTGTAGGAACAAATATGACGTACATACATGCTCATTTTATTATTTATTTACAGAATTTATTTTTATTTTATCTATCAAACCATCATGATCACGACACAGCAAAGAAAAATGCTTATGTAAACAGGACAAGAAGAGCAATAAAAACTTACTTCCCCATTTGATTTCTGACAGGCAATAGTCTTCACCATAGTTACAGTTTTCCACAGTAGTTGTGCATTTCCCTGTGTTCTCATCCTGGTCTAGGCAGGCATAGCACTTTTGACTAACCACACCTGAAAAAAGATCAACAAACCATATCTCATTAATCTCATCAAAATATGCTATTTAGTGAATATTTCTCTATGTAAAAATCCACATACTGCCAATTTTTTTGTTAATAATTTATTGATATGTTCTACAGAAAATTCCATGAATAGGCAGGTCCGCAAATCTTGAGGACATGAATACAGGGGGTTTACAATACTCATTAAAAAAAAATTTGGGAATTATTAAAAGGCAATGATTCATATTACATAAACCATAGTTGTTTCCACTCATACTCATTACTTTATATATTAGCTTAATTTGTGGTACCATTTGTCAACATTCTTACAGCAAAATAAGTTTCCTCTCCACATATCTGAGTATGTAACTTGTCACAAAACAGGTCTGCTGTTTGAAAAATATCCTGTCTCATTCCCTACAAACATTTATTTTATTCTTCCTTCAAAATCCTAATTCAGACATTTTGACCACACAAAAATATTCTCATAATAAAATGATATTGTAATGATACAATTAAGTTTGTTCATACTTACCTGGCAGATATATATATAGCTGTATTTTCCAAAGTCCGACAGAAATGAAAAAACTTACGACACACGTAGTGGGAGTCAGGTGGTTAGTACCATTCCCGCCGCTGGAGGCGGGTATCAGGAATCATTCCCATTTTTTTTTTTTCTATTCATAATTTTTATTTCCACTGTCTCCTGAGGGGAGGTGGGTGGGTACTTGATTATATATATCTGCCAGGTAAGTATGAACAAACTTAATTGTATCATTACAATATCATTTTGTTCATGAAACTTACCTGTCAGATATATATATAGCTGAATCCCACCTTTGGTGGTGGGAGTAGACAGAATAGAAGATTTTAGGAAACATATATATGCAGATAAATGATATCTTGATTCCTTACCTGTTAGCATAGCTGACTTCGTGGTTACTGCCGCGTAAGTCTGCTTGTGCTACTAGAGTTGCCAGCGAGGTAGAGACCTATATAGCTGGTGCACTCAAGATGATCTGTCAACGGGGGCGTGACCACGATGTGACTAGACCATTGACCATACAATGAGGGCAACGAAGTAAAAAACCACCTGGCCTAGTCTACCAAAGGTATTCCACTAAACTAGACTAAAGAAGGGAGATCCGCCTCGGGCGGTCAACCCCACCAAAAAACCACACACACAATTAAAAGCTCACCTAACCACTAAAGGAAAGGATGAGTGCTACCTCCTGCCCAAAACAGTGTCTGCAGCGACGTATGGTCCAAGCGACGAGCAATGTTCGTATGTCGCTTTCACCTCCCGCAGGTAGTGTGAAGCGAACACCGAGTTGCTCCGCCAATATGTGGCACTCAAAATGTCACTGAGTGCCATATTTCTGTGAAAGGCTATCGAGGTCGATAGCCCTCCCCTCGTGGGCATTCACTTTTAAAAGCTTCATGTCACTATCACTACATGTGGAATGAGCTTCCTTAATGGTGTCTCTCAAGAAGAAAGAAAGCGCGGTTCTTTGACATGGGAAGATCAGGCTTCTTAACAGAGCACCACAAGTTGCCCGAAGGTCCTCTACAGTCCCTTCGTTCTGTCTAAATAGAATTTGAGAGCCCTAACAGGGCACAGGACTCTCTCTGGCTCATTACCCACGATCTCTGACAAAACCCTTGATTTCAAATGTCTTGGGCCAAGGGTTGGACGGGTTTTCGTTCTTTGCTAAGAACATAGGGCTTAAAGAACAAACAGCATCAGAGTTCTTAAAACCCAACATGCTTGCTTATAGCTGGATCTCCTAACTCTCTTCGCCGTCGCCAGAGCAGTTGAGAAAAATGTCTTCCTTGTAAGGTAAGGTTTCTAAGCGAAGCTAAGTTGAGAGGTTCAAAATTACTGGACATCAAAAACGGTTTAGAACAATGTCTAAGTTCCAAGAAGGAACTCTGGTTGAGGTACCTTCGAAGTCTCGAAAAGACTTCAGAAGATCATGAAGGTCTCTGTTATTGGCTAAGTCAGTCCTCTATGCCTAAAGACTACAGAAAGCACACACTTCTGTAGCCTTTTATCGTAGGCACCGCTAGCGAACTTCATTCCTCAAGTAGAGAAGAAGTCTGCGATCTGGCTCACAGAGGTAGAGGTGGAGGAAATGCCTTTCTTCCTGCACCAGCTCCGGAAAACAGCCCACTTGGATTGGTATACGGCAATAGAAGAAGGTCTCCTTGCCATTGCGATTGCTTTCGCCACAGGTCTTGAAAAACCCCTCGCTCTGGCCAACTTCTGGATAGTCTGAACGCAGTCAGACTCAGAGCGGGGAGGTTTCGTGATACCTCTCGAAGTGGGGCTGTTTGAGTAGATCTATCCTTGGAGGCAGAGTCCTCGGAAAGTCTACTAGAAAAGACATGACCTCTGTGAACCAGTCGGTCGCTGGCCAGAAGGGGGCGATGAGAGTCATCCTCGTTCCCTCTGATGCCGCGAATTTCCTTATTACTTCCCCTAGGACCTTGAACGGGGGAAAGGCATATACGTCTAGTCCCGTCCAGTCCCAAAGAAGGGCGTCTACTGCTACTGCTCCTGGGTCTAGAACTGGTGAGCAGTAACAGCGGGAGTCTCGTTGTCCTGGAAGTTGCGAAGATGTCTACGAGAGGACATCCCCATAACTTCCACAACCTCTGGCATACTTCCTGATGAAGGGTCCACTCCGTCGGCAGAAGTTGACCTTGTCGACTGAGCAGATCTGCACGGACGTTTTCTACCCCTGATATGAATCTCGTCAGGATAGAGACGTCGTGTGCCTTCGCCCATAACAGGATCTCCTTTGCAAGGAAGAACAGGGATCGAGAGTGGGTTCCTCCCTGTTTCTTGAGGTATGCCAGGGCTGTGGTGTTGTCCGAGTTGATCTGCACCACATTGCCGGAGACTTCGTTCTGAAAGAACTGGAGCGCCAGATGAACTGCTGCCAGCTCCTTGAGGTTTATGTGCCAGGACACCTGTTCCCCTCTCCAGGTGCCTGACACTTTCCCCCCCCCCCCCCCCCCCCCCCAGTGTTTGCTCCCCACCCCCCCCCGCGGAAGACGCGTCGGAAAACAACACTAGGTCGGGGTTCTGAAGCTTGAGGGAAAGACCCTCTGCGAGCTTCAAAGGGTCGGTCCCACCATCTTAGATGTTCCTTTACCTCTTCTGATAACACCAGAATCGAATCCAAAGTGTTTTGGTGCTTCCAATTGTCCGCAAGGAAGAATTGAAGAGGTCTGAGGTGCAACCTCCTAGGGAAACAAACTTCTCCAGTGAGGAAATGGTTCCCCAGCAGACTCATCCATTCCCTCACCGAGCATGATTCCTTCCCCAGAAAGGTTGACACTTTGCTTAGGCAATCTAGTTGTCGCCCCTGGGACGGAAAAGCCCGAAAAGCCACTGAGTCCATCTGAATCCCCAGATAGACTAAAGACTGAGAAGGGTCAGATGTGACTTTTCGAGGTTCTTCACCAGAAGCCCCAGGGACTTCGTTAACGACAAGGTCGTGTGAAGGTCCTCCAGACACCGGTCTTTCGAGGAGGCTCGTACGAGCCAGTCGTCCAGGTAGAGAGAGATCCTGACTTTGGAAAGATGAAGCCACCTCGCAATGTTCTTCATCAGTAGGGTGAATACCATGGGAGCAGTGCTGAGTCCAAAGCAGAGAGCCCTGAATTGAAACACTTTTCCTTTCAGGACAAACCGCAGGTATTTCCTGGACTGGGGGTGGATGGGGACGTGGAAATACGCGTCCTGGAGATCTAGTGAAGCCATCCAATCCCCCGGTCTTAAGGCTCCCATCACTGACTGAGGTGTCTCCATCTTGAACCTCTGCTTGATGACAAAGAGGTTCAGGTTGCTGACATCGAGTACCGGTCGCCATTCCCCCGACTGCTTTGGCACCAGGAACAGTCTGTTGTAAAATCCGGGGGAATTCAGGTCGGAGACCTGTTCTACGGCGTGTTTTCACGATCATCTGATCTAACAGATCGTAAAGCACTTGTTGCTTTTCTCCCCGATAAGAAGGAGACATGTCCCTGGGTGTCGTAGACAGCGGGGGTGGTTTCAGGAACGGGATCCGGTAACCCTTCTTTAAGATGTCCAAGACCATTTGTCCGCACCTCTCTCTTCCCAGGCTTGCGCAAAAAGCTGAAGCCTGGCTCCAACCGGTGACTGAAGGACTTCTGCTTCACTTCTTGTTCTTGGCAAGCGCAGTGGCTCTGCCTCTGGAAGTGCCTCTTCCTCGAGGGGCTGGTCTCGAGGAAGAACTACCTCGAAAGGGCTTCGATTTCTTGAGAATCGAAACTCCCGAGGACGAAGGAACCGCAGGTCTCCTTGAAGATTGTGCGAGGAGATCTTGCGTGGCCTTCTCCTGTAGGCTGGTAGCAATGTCTTTTACCATAGCCTGGGGGAAGAGATGATCCGAAAAAGGAGCGAAGAGCAAATCTGCTTTTTGTGATGGAGAGACAGATTTAGCTGTAAAATTGCAAAACAGGGATCTCTTCTTCAAGAGCCCTGTGCAAAAAGTGAGCTGTAAGCTCCTCCAAACCATCTCTGACGGCCTTGTCCATACACGATTACGCTGGACAGCTCCCCCAGACTAATCGAGTCAGAACTCCTAGACTTGGCATCCAGAACTCCCAAACACCAATCTAGAAAGTTGAAGACCTCTAACGTCCGAAAGAGGCCTTTAAGGTGGTAGTCCATTTCCGTAGTAGACCAGGAAACTTTCGAAGAGGACAGGTGAGACCTCCTCGAGGCATCCACAATGCTAGCGAAGTCTCCTTGAGCTGACGAGGGAAGTCTAATACCTACGTCTTCCCCCGTTTCATACCAAATGCCAGCCTTCCCACTAAGTCTCGAAGGTGGCAGGGCAAAAGAAGTCTTTCCCTGAGACTTCCTTTTCTCCATCCAGTCATGGACCTTACGAAGGTAGCCCTCTTAAGGTTGAAAGCAGGGACTTCTTCATTCTGACAAATGCCGAGACCTTGTTGATCTTGGAAGAAGAAAGTTGTGAAGGAGGAGAGCGAGGAGCTTCCGGGTGAAACGTATCTCCAAACTCTGATTGAAGAAGGCGGGTCAATACCTGGTAGTAGGAAGAGACTGCCGCCAAAGGTTTCTCATCATCCACTTCAACCGAAGCGTCGCTAACCTCTGCTTCCGACACAGGTGAAGTTGGAGGAAATAAGGCTGGACTAAGACTATCTGGTCTAAGTTTCCAAGAGGCGCGTTGCTGTGAAGTGGAAGGCAAAGCTGACTCCTTAATAGAAACTCCGGTCGTATCTCTAAGACCCGAAGTAACTTGCAAAGTCTCATCAAAAACAGGTGGGAGACGACGAAAATCCACATCTTCGTCCACACCCGAGCGTCCGCTGGCGCACACCTGGCGTCCGCTGGCGCACACCTGGCGTCCACTGGCGCACGCCTGGCTGCAACTAGCGCAGCGGGATTGGCGTCCGCCACTGCTGCGCGCTGCTGGCGGTCCGCTGGGCGCAGCTTGGCGTCCACTGGCGTAGCGAATGACATTTACTAAAGCGCGCTTAACATCTCGCGCGCGCTCTGCTTCCGCTGGTGCACTCTTAGATTGCCACTGGCGTTCGCTTGGCTTCCGACCGAGCGTCAGGATCGTGAACTTGCACCGAAGCGTTCACGCAAGTATCGAGCTCTCGCACCGCAAGCTTACGAGCGGGTAATACCGCTTCATGCGCAGAGCGAGCAAAAACCTCTTCACGTCCTCCAGAGAGCCGCTGGGGAGTCGCACGAACTCTAGCAGGCGAAGAAAGTGGAGAGAGTAGACGAGCGAGGAGAGGGGAGAGGGAGACCTTCTAGATCTCTTCACAGGCAGACGGTCATCCTTTCTCCTGGGACGTAGTTGCGTCCCTTTCTTAGCAAGAGCATCAGCAAGTTGTTGCTGCAAAGAGCGCAGGATCTTCTCAGTAGGAGAGGATTCCTTGTCAGGTGACGGGCTGATCCTGTGAGAAGACGAGGGGCGAGGGGACGCCTTCTTCCCTTCTCCCAGAAACTGCCGAGCACGCGCTCAGAGAGCGACTGGGGCGCTCAACAAAGTCATCATCCGATGACTCCTTACGCTTCTTCTGTGGCGGGAGGCTGCGAACACACTCTCAGGCTATGATCGCCTCTCGAGAGCCAAAACTGGACGTGAAGCGTCACGATCACCAACGCTCCTTTTCAGCGGGCGTGAAACAGAATGAGAGCTCCACCCCTTGTGCGGGGAGGAAGCCTCTGAAGAAGAGAAACACTCTTTCAGGAGACGTGCACGCGCACGCTCCTTGGCAGTCTGTGTAACGTCAACAGATACTGCCGAAGGCACGTCAGATCGGTGGGCGTTCCCCGTAACCCTCCTGCGGCTTTCGACATGCCCTCTCCCTGAAACCTGGGAGTCCGGCAGCGGTCTAGGCCTAGAGGCGAAATGGGGCCGATCTGACGCACCCTCCACCAACGAAGGAGCACTGTCACTTGCACTTTGCACCTTCACTTTTGCCTTCTAAGGCGAGCACTTTAGATTCTAAATTACGAATCGACTCTAAGATAAGTGTAAGGGTATTACCCTCCACAGACACTGTTTCAGGGCCCGAAGGCAACACTACAGGGTTAGGAGTAGTGATTAAAGGAGGGTTAGTAGGAGAAACATGAACTTCCTGACGTTTACCTGAAACGCTCCTGGAGGAAGACCTCCTTAACCTATCCCGTTCAAGCTTACGCAGATAGGACTCATACGCTCTCCATCCAGAATCAGAAAGACACTCACATTCCTTGCAGCGACTTTCATACATACAATCATGCTCTCTGCAACTCTTACACAAAGTATGAGGGTCTACTGATGCTTTCAGTAGCCTACCTCGACAATCACTCTTGGTACAAAACCTGGCGCTAGCCGAACTAGAACCAGACATCTTATTTAAAGAGAAATCAAGCCAAAATCAATCAAATCCACAATTAACGTGTGCCTAGCCACCGATCCAAAAGTCAAGATACCAAAAAATCAAAAAGGGGTACTTATAGTAGCCAAGTTTCCTAAATTCAAGACGGAGGTGCTGAAAACTGTGTTTACAACACCGGCGACAGAAAAATTATGAATAGAAAATGGGAATGATTCCTGATACCACCGCCTCCCAGCGGCGGGAAGGGTGGGTACTAACCACCTGACTCCCACTACGTGTGTCGTAAGTTTTTTAATTTCTGTCGGACTTCGGAAAATACAGCTATATATATATCTGACAGGTAAGTTTCATGAACAAAATTAAGTTTCATTAGTATACTTGACAAGTATACTATGTGGAACTACCTTCTTTCCCCTCTGTTTCACGTAGCATTTATCCGCTTTTAAAGGCAAATGCTGTGGTCGTCGAAGTTACATGTGTAAAAATGAAATTTTTATAATAAAATCAGATTTTACACATACTTACCAAGTAATTACCTATAGCTGAAAGCTCATTACCTCAACAGTCATATCTTACGAATTTGGTGGTGGTGCCACCATCTCTAGTGTAGGTGTATAAGACCCACCCATTTTCAGGACTGATAGGTGCAAAACTACATGTCCATCTGTGGGGAGGAGGGAAGGGCTTTAATCAGGTAATTACTTGGTAAGTATGTGTAAAATCTAAGTTTATTATAAAAGTGTCATTTTTACACATGTAACTTATCAAGTAATTACCTACAGCTGATTTCACCCTTATGGAGGTGGGAATCATGGACATGACCTACATTGAAAACATATGTATAGTAATGACTCAATACAGGAATACTGCAAGTATTTATTACTCATTGTACCTTACCTGGCAAGAGAGCATTGCAGATGAATACTGCCTCTCGTAGTCACCCTCTTAACCCATAGACGGTGTGGCAGTTTTGGCCAATGATCGCCCCTACTTTGGTGGGAAATAACTTATCAGTCCCCACAACACCATGCCAGCCACTGACAATGGACCAAATGTGGAGCAATTTTCAAAAAAGGTTTCAACATCCTCAAGATAAAGAACAGAAAAAAAACTGATCTACATTTCCAGAATGTAGAGGTCATAATACCTTCTAAGGACATATTATGCCTAAAACCTAGAGAAGTCTCTACGACTCTCTTCATGCGCCTTTGCGTTAATGGAAGGTACTAACACTTCTTCCTGGAGATGAGTGTGTGCCTCCATTATCAAGCTCCTTAAGAAAAAGGAAATGGCGTTCTTAGACATCGAACGAGACAGACACTTTACAGAACACCATAGATTACTTGCAGATCCTCTAATCTTTTCTGTTCTCTTTAAATAAGAGCATAACCCTCTCACTGGGCATAGATGGCACTCTTCCTACTCTGATTCGATGATATCCATTAGATTCTTAATGGTAAAAGAACGTGGCCACGATTTGTTCACATCCTCGTTCTATGACAGAAACCCCAAGGACAGAGAAAAGACTGTGTTACCTTGGGAAAACCCCACTCTTCTGTCTATATCCTACAATTCGCTGACCCTTCTTGACTGTAGTCAGAGCTACCAGGAAAAGCGTCTTCTTAGTGAGGTTTCTTACAGATCCCGAGCGGATGGGTTTGTACGAGTCTCCCGAGAGCCACTTCAGCACTACATCTAGATTCCAAGAGACTGCTCTAGACTTTTCTGTCTTGGAAGTATCCATGAATCTAAAAAGATCACTAAAGTCGTTGTTGTGCCCGTCTAGACCTCTGTGCTTGAAAATGATATTGTTATTGTGCAATAAAGTTTCATACATACTTACCTGGCAGATATATACTTAGCTATAGACTCCGTCGTCCCCGACAGAAATTCAAATTTCGCGGCACACGCTGCAAGTAGGTCAGGTGATCTACCGCCCTGCTGCTGGGTGGCAGGAATAGAAACCATTACCGTTCTAGAACTAGATTTTCTCTTCCACCTGTCTCCTGAGGGAGGCAGGGGCTGGGTGGGCCATTTTAATCGTATATATTCTGCCAGGTAAGTATGTATGAAACTTTATTGTACAATAACAATATCATTTTCATACATTCAACTTCCCTGTCAGATATATACTTAGCTGATTGGTACCTTTGGTGGAGGGTAAGAGACAGCTAATTACTGATTAGACAGGTAAACAACATGCGTTGTAGGAAATATATAAAAAACCTTGGTTCCTATCTGTTTAGACAGAGGGTTGACTTCCTAGCTATTGCTTAGGAGTCTGCTTCGTCTCAAGAGCCTCAGCGAGAATGTGACCTATGGCTAAGAGTTCTTGTGGGACTGTCAATGGGGTCTTATCCACTTACTCGACAGAACCTGATGGCCTTTGTCAATGGGGTCTTATCCACTTAAATGACAATACAGTACACCTATGCCTAGTGGCATAATTAAGGAGCACAACACCGATCCCGATCACCTGATCCTAACACGAGGGTTAGTGCTTAATTTGAAAAGTTATCCCCAAACTCCTTTCAAACAACCCAAAGAAAAAACACCACGTTAAATAAATTTAACTCACTAGTTAAGGATCAGTATCGGCTCCCTATCCCAGCAACGTATCCGCAAACACGTATAAACCAAGAGAGAAGGATCTCTCGTAGGTTAACTTGACATCCTTCGGTAATGGAAAGTCAACACAGAGTTGCATCTCCCATATATGACAGCTAATATGTCCTTTATGACATATTGTTATGGAAAGAACAAGAATTCGCAAAAGCTCGCACTTCATGCGCTTTTAATTCTCAGCTGTCTGAAGGAATCATCAAGTCACTTATGAAGTGCTTTAGAGATCACACTTGTCTCAAAGAAGACCAGGGTGTTCTTTGATATGGCTCTCTTCTGGATGAAGCCTGGAGCCTGGCTGGCGCCTCGTGCCTGGCTCCTGGCTGGCGCTTTTTGGCGCCTGGCGCCCGGCTGGCTCCTCCCCACTTGCTAGAGCTTCGAGCTTGGGCTGGAGTCTCGAGGCTGGCTAGCGATGTCCACATCGGACACTCTCACCTGTCCGATCTGTTCAACTCAGGCGCATTTGTGCCAGGTTGGTGGTCCGCTCCTTCTCCGCATCAGACAATAAACTCGTTCATTCGAGCTGTCTGCCTATAGCATTTTTCGCTTGTTTGGCACTTGGCGCCTGGCTGGCGCTTCGTTGTCCGAAGATCCTGAACAAAAAAAAAAAAAAACAGACAATATTTTGTCCGGAGACTGGAGAAGGGTGGAAGGTTCTCTTCTACCTGGATCCTTTGGCATAGGACCAGGGGAGGAGCTTGGAGCCAATCACGTCCCGTAGATGATTGGCTCTCTTAACAGGACGAGAGAGACGAGTCTTCTTTCCGGGGAGGATCCTTCGTGAATACTTCTGTTGCTGACGAGCTCTATTCCTGCCTGTCAAGGAAGTCTCTCATTGTAGAATCTTCCCTCTCCTTGTCCAAAGGAGGGGAAGGTCTGGAAGTTGAAGATGACTCTGAGCCGAAAGTGGGCGATCCCAGGGCTTTCTTGGTTCTTGTCTTCTCCTTCTGAATGCCTTCTGGGAAGCGTTTCATGTCCTCATCGCAGCCCAAAGACTCTATAGAAAACCCTTAAGCGATTTCTTATATTAAAGATAAAGTTTAAGTGCCCCGACCGGGCACAGAGACCCTTCTATCTCTTCCCCTTTCAAATGGGAAAGTCCCTTAACTTAAGAGCTCTAATGCAGGGTTAGAAGGGTGTTAATTCTTTTCCAGAAATAATGTGATGGTAAGAACCAATAGTCGAGCCTCTATTGAATCCGATGCGAGACCTCATAACTTAAATTCGCTTGTCTTCTTGGTAGTTGTTAGAGCCAAGAGAAAAAATGATATTGTTATGATACAATAAAGTTTGTTCATACTTACCTGGCAAATATATATATAGCTGTATTCTCCAAAGTCCGACAGAATTTCAAAACTCCCAGCACACGCAGTGGGCGGCCAGGTGGTTTATACCCATTCCCCCCGCCGCCTGGGAGGCGGATATCAGGAACCATTCCCATTTTCTATTCAGATTTTTCATACCACTGTCCCCTGAGGGGAGGTGGGTGGGTACTTAATTATATATATCTTGCCAGGTAAGTATGAACAAACTTTATTGTCTCATAAACAATATCATTTGTTTATGAAACTTACCTGACAGATATATATATAGTAGCTGAATCCCACCATTGGAGGTGGGAAGGGACAGAATAGAAGGATTTTAGGAAACAAATTACATGCAGATGATTGACATCTTGGTTCCTTACCTGTTAGCATGGCTGACTTCGTGATTATTGTCACCCCAGTCTACTTCTGCTTTACTAGAGTCTCCAGCAAGTTAGTGACCTATATAGCTGGTGAGTTCTAGATGATCTGTCAACGGGAGCATGACCACAAAAACCACCACCTGACCTAACCTATCAAAGTTAGTCCCATAACTTCTAGGCTAAAGAAAGGGAAAGCGCCTCCAGCGACCGACCCTTCAACCATAAATCAATACAATAAAATTAAAAGCACACCTATCCGTTTTCTATAGGATAGGATTCGTGCTGATTCCTGCCCCACCCCAATAATATTTCTGCGGATATGTTATCAGTCCTAGCGACTCGCAGATCTCATATGTCATCTTCACATCCCGCCGGGAGTGTGAAGCGAACACAGAGTTGCTTCTCTAAAACTTGGCACTCAGGATGTTACTGAGTGTCATGCTCTGTTGAAATGCTTCCGAGGCCGCGCCCTCACCTCGTGAGCATTCAGTTTAAAAGATTTCAAATCTTTGTTCAAACATAATGAATGAGCCTCTTTAAAAGAACTCCTTAACCATAACGCCAGGGCATTCTTCGACATGGGCAAGTCTGGTCTTTTTACGGAACACCGCAGATTGTCCGAACGACCTCGACTTTCTTTAGTTTTATCAAGATAAAACTTGAGAGCCCCGACAGGGCACATGACTCTCTGTGGCTCTTGCCTAATAATTTGTGCCATCCCCTTGATCTCCAGGCCTCTGGGCCAAGGGTTAGACGGGTTTTCGTTCTTAGCAAGAACGGAAGGCTTAGAGGACACACCGAATTATGTCCTCTAAAGCCAAAACCTCTGATGATGGCTAAAACTTCACTAACCCTCTTTACCGTAGCTAGAGTGGTTAGAAAATTAGCCTTTCTGGTCACGTGTATTAAGTTTACAGAAAGGAGAGGTTCGAAATGCTTTGACATCAGGAACTTCAGACTACGTCTAAGTTCCATGCCGGAAGCTTCGATCTAGCCCATTTCAAGATTTCCACAGACCTCAAAGATCGTGAAGGGCTTTGTTGTTTGACAGATCCGAATCTCTACAATAGTTGGGACTGCTAGCTTATCCCATACTTCAGACGGAAAGGGAAGACGGGTTAAAGTAATTCACAGAGGTCGAGGTGGAAGAACAGTCATGCTTCCTGCACTATCTCCAGAAACGGCCCACTCCGATTGGTACACTACAAAATATGCAGCACTGCTTTGCTTTGGCAATGAGACTTGCAATTAATCTTGAAGATCCTCTCACTTCTCGACAGTCTGATCGCATTCAGACTCAGAGCGGAGAGGTTTTTAGGTACCTCTCGAAGTGAGGCTGTTAGAGTAGACCGATTCTCTCGGGAAGGGTCCTTGGAAAGTGCTCTCTGAAGGACGTGACCTCTGTGAATCCAGCCTCTCGAAGGCCAACATGGGGCGATCAGCGTCTTTCTCGCTCCCTCTGACGCCAGCGATTATCTTATTATATTTCCTAAGCTTTTGAATAGGGGAAAAGAGACTAACCAACTATCACCATTCCATACTATAGGATGGCGTCTAGTGCTACGCTCTCGGATCGAGAATAAAGGGAGCAACGTAGAGGAAGCTTCTTCGTCTTCAATATT
Organism: Macrobrachium nipponense; assembly: GCF_015104395.2. Classification (NCBI taxonomy): domain Eukaryota; kingdom Metazoa; phylum Arthropoda; class Malacostraca; order Decapoda; family Palaemonidae; genus Macrobrachium; species Macrobrachium nipponense. Next base: position 49,673,434 of record NC_087215.1, on the reverse strand, counting down.
GCGAAGAAATCTACAAAAGGACGTCCCCAGAGTCTCCACAACTCTCGACATACTTCTAGGCAAGGATTACTCAGACGTCAGTAGTTGCTGCCGTCGATCGAGAAGATCCGCACGGACGTGCAATCGTCGTAACTGCAACCTCTTGAGGATAGTTAACGGTTCCGTTGCCTATTGCCCATAACCATCTCACTCTTCTCGAGATATGAGAGAGCTGCGGAATTATCTGAGATGATTTGGACCACTCAACCAAAAACTCACTCTTCGAGGAACTGGAGAGCCAACCAAATTGCTTACAATTCTTTTAGATTACGTGCTAGGACCTCTGTACCTCTGTCCGGATGCCTGGCACCCTCTCGGTATCACCTGAGGTGATCCTCAACCCATTGAGAGATGTTCAGAATTATTTCTAGATCTTTGATGTTATTTCAGTTCTCCTGTAGGAAAAACTGTAGAGGTCTGAATTGCAGTCTATTCAGGGAAACAAGCTTCTCCAGCTGAGGAATGGTCCCCCAGCAGACTCATCCATTCCCATCCCACTAAGCATGTTTCCTTCCCTAATAAGGCTGCACTTTGGCATAAGCAGGAGAGCGATTATTATAGTGCTATGCCGCGGTAGACTCATACAGAATTCTGTTACAGTGCGGTAACCAGCACCGAACAGGTCTAAGAGATATCTCTGTTGAAAATTTCTTCGTAAAAGGAAGTCGTGTTCATTCATGATTACTAGAAATCCCCTCAACCCTAGGCTAACGTCCATGATTGTAGGGCAGAGATACGGTTCGTCAATCAATCCCACGGGAGAGAGAGACGTAACCGACTGTGCATAACAGCGAGCTAGCTGATACTGAGTTGGTGTACAGTTACAGCAGCTTACGTTCACCTTCTCGCAGTATTATGCCAAGTTGCCAGCTACTCTATTCTACAAAGGAATAGATTTTTCATTATTTGAACAGAAACTCTCAAGATGGCATATTTAAGCGAAACAGCATTCGCTAAATACAGAAGCTGATTTTGTGTTGTCGTAACACTACACTTAATTAACCAAATGTAAAGTCAGAAACTCCTGGAAGGTTGCAGGGAGTACTGATTAAATATACTGCGTCATCCACAATGACAGCAGCCTTTACTCGTCGTCTCGCACTATTCTGCCTGAGTTACCAGCTACTCTATTCTACGAAGGAATAGGTTTGTTACTATTATCGATCAGAAGGAAATTCTCAAGCAGGCATATTTAAGCGAAACAGAATTCGCTAGATGCAGAAGCTGAGTTGGTGTTGTTGTAACAATACCTTTTAGCGTTGTCCTTACACCGGAAACTCCTGGAAGTTTGCAGGAAGGACCGATTAAATACACTTAGAATAACAGTCCTTTCGGTTGCCATCCGTAGAGGTAACTACGATATGCGTATATGACTTGAACCACACATTAGTAATATGACGCAAAGATAAAATACGTAAGTATTGTAGTCGCTTGAAAATCTAATTCTCTACTATTCTTTCCTCGACGAGGAAGAGAGAGAGAATGGAAATTGACTGTCTTCGTTCTCTTTGCCAAGAGAACGAATTAATATTATTCGAATGGAGATCCTCAAGTGAGAACCGAGGATCGAAAAGGACAGTTCAAGCTTCTTATGATATTGGACATAAGACTTCATGGACGTAGTCTACAAGTCTTTTTCCTGGATGAGCCTCTGACTAATGAATGAGAGCTCTTCTGAATTTTGTTAATGAGAGCTTATCCGCTTACGCGATAAAATGTTATTAAGATCTTTGTCAATGAGAACTAACCTTTTTACATGACAGAAAGTAATCCAGGAATTCGAGCATATAGTCTTCCCGATTCCCGCAGAAATCGAGGAAGGGGCAGGATTCCTGATCAGAGACTGGGCTTACGGCACGTAGGACCTTAATGTTCCCCTTCGGCAGCGCAGTCCCGAAAGCAGACGAGGCGTTTTATGACACCGAAATCTGCTTAAAGTTTTTCTGGAATTCATCAAGTCATGGATTCTATTGAACGCTCCCTTCGTAGAAAGCGAAGTGGACATCTTGACAAGACCAAACACCTTCCTCCTCTTCGACGACGCCCACTGCGAGAGAGGAGAGCAAGGGATCCTCTATCTGAAGGAGGGTTCGAAGAAGAAATTTGGGTATGCCTCACCGCTAACTCCGAATCTTTTTCTGAAGAACGTCCTGGCAAGTGCTCTGCCGAGCGTCATGACGTGTAGGATGCCGAGCGTCTTCAAAAGCGTCCTCGCTAGCGTCCAGATGTGTAAGACATCGAGCGTCTTCCAGAGCGTCCTGGTGAGCGTCTCTACGTGTAGACGTTGCGCATCTCCAAAAGCTTCCTAACATCTCAATGCGTAGGACGTTGAGTGTCTTCAAGAGACGTCCCTCGCGAGAGTCTTACGAGAGTATTGGTGCATGAACACCAAGGGTTCTGAATGGCATCTCAGAGAGGATCTTGTCGAGCGCCCTGATGCATGAAAGGCCACCCGAGAGGCGTCCTGGAGAACCACACGCTGCTCCTGAAGTGTGAGAGCACTGTAAGAAGATGTACGGCTATCGTCTTCAAGACGGGCCTTAAGGGCCTTCGTTACCTTCTAACAAAGACGGTGGCCGCCTGTGCGACATCTTGCCGTCTTTGTAATGCAAATGAACATTTCAGAACGCGCTCAAAAAAGAACGCCGAGCATTCCGAAAGGCATCCTCGCGAGGTGCTTGCCGATCGTCCTGATTGCATTCTTTGAGCGTCTTGAAGAGCGTCCCGAAGAGGAGAGCGACGAACATCAAGGGAAGCGTCATAGTGAAAGACGTGACGCGGCGAACCCAAAAGCGTCAGCATGAGTAACCTGAGAGGCTTCCTGGCGAGGGGAGCGCCGCTCATGAAGCGCGAGCGTCCTAAGCAGAAGTACGGTGATCGTCATCAGGACGAGTCTTAAGGACGTTCGCCACTCTTGACAAAAACGACGGCCGCCTGTGCGTCATCTTGCGTCTTTGTCACGCTCATTGACACTGCAGAAGGGCATTCATAAGGACGCCTGTGTGTTCTTGGGTATGAGGAATGCTTTGCCCTTCTCCTGTCGAAAACTAGGATAGTCTGTCCAGCGTAGCTGCCGAACAGAGTCATCTCTGTCCGCGTTGACAGAGCGTCCTACAAAAAAAAAAAAAGAAAAAAAAAAACCAAAGGGACGGAATCAAGAGGCGTCTTGGCGAGCTGTTTGACTATGCAAAGCAGCTTGCCGGACCTCAAGCTTATCAGCTTGAACAATATCCTGTTTCGTTATTAAAGCGAACATCACATAAACGTATACGGAGCGCCATGAGGAGAGGAGGGAGGGGAACGTCTTGGAGAGCAGGAAAACAATCCTTGCTACAAGAGTAACGACGTCCCTTCCTCTCAATAAAGCGTTGAGTGTCTCGAAAGGCGTCCTCATGAGGGTCCTGCCTTATGGACATTTTTTATCTCTTGACAAAGACAACGGCCACCTGTGCGACATCTTGCGTCTTTGTCACTCTTATCGATATAAAGTCATGCAGGGACACCAGATCAGTACTCTGACGCTCCCTCCTGACGAGAGAGAGGACGTGAAGCATCCTCTTCTCTAAAGCTTCTTTTTTAGAGGGCGCGAGTCCTTCCGAGAGCTACAACCCTGCAGGGAGGACACCTCGGAGGACGAGAAGCAATCTTTCATGATTCGTGCACGATCTTTGGCAGCCTTGGAAGCGTCTTCAGGTCCTGCCGAAGGGACGCCAGATTGGTAGGGGGTTGGGGGTTCCCGTAAACCCTCCTTCGGTTTTCGACTTGCCCCCTCCCTGGTCCTGGAGTCCGACAGAGGTCTAGACCTAGAGGCGTTATAGGACCGATCTGATGCCCCCTCCACAACACTAGGGGCAAAATCAACATCACTACACTCACAACACTGATTGGAGAGTGAGCACTTTAGATTCCAAGATTGCTTGATGTAATCCACCATAATAGAAAGGGCATTACCTCTCACAGACACTTCCTCTAGGCCGTAAGCCATACCACAGGGTTAAGCAAAATAAAGTCTACAGGAGTTAGTAGGTTCCTATCACGCTCTAATTTGCGTACATACGAATCATACTTCTTCTTTCGGAATCAGTCAACATTACAATAATTACATTGATCTTTCAACAAAGAAAACATGTAAACGTCATGTATACTAAGCGAGTGTCTACCGAAGGTTTCGGTAACCTCACCTTACCCCTTGCAGACAACAAAGTCTGAAACTAGGCTAACTAGATTCAGACATCATATGCGATGAAAAATTTTTAATTAATTTATGATAGCGTATGCCTAGCCACAAATCCAAGTCAATCATCCAAAAGATAAGATAATTAGGATACTTAAGCGGCAATGAAGTTTCAAAATCCTAGCGGAGGTACTGGAAACAGTTGTTTACAGCACCGGCGACAGAGAAAAATCTGAATAGAAGATGGGAATGTTCCTGATATCCGCCTCCCAGCGGCGGGAATGGGTACTAACCACCTGGCCGCCCACTGCGTGTGCGGGAGTTTGAAATTCTGTCGGACTTCGGAGAATACAGCTATATAATATATATATATATCTGTCAGGTAAGTTTCATGAACAAAACAGAGTTAACATCGCTCTACAGTAGTCCCCCCGTATTCACGGGGGATGCGTACCAGAACCACCCCCCCCCCCCCACCGCTCCTATTTTGGGAGATAAAACTCAAGAAAAACCTACTAAAAACATTTATACATGGTTTTTTTAATAGTTTTATCACAAAAAGTGCATTTTATGATGAAAGTGATAAAAAAAACAGAAATTTGTGGATATTTCTCATAGAAAAATACCGCAAATAGGCAAATTTCCCCCCAAATAATGCGGGGAAACATTCCAGAGAGAAATCCGTGAATGTGTGTCCGCGAATCCAGAGAACGCAAACACAGGGGGTCCACTGTATACCCTTTAATGGTATTGGAAGATGATTTCCTTGAGGATCTTAAAAATAGCGGAAAATCCGCTTTCTGTGCAATAGTGGTTTCAGAAGAAAAGACGTTATGTCATTTCGACTGGTTGAGCTTGCTAGTAGACAATCTGCAACATGATGGCACCTGAACAGGTGAGGCTGTTTGAGTAGCGACCTCTTCTGATGGAGAAGTCTTGGAAAGTCCACAATTAGACGAATGGAGCTAGAAGGGTCATGGAGACATTTTGATGATTTGCAAATTTGTTGATCCCCTCCTGAATCATAGCAAATGGAGGGAAGGCGTACAGGTCCTGCCCTGTCCAATCTTGAAGCATAGCATCTGTCACCCATGCAAGAGTGTCCGGAACTGGAGAACAGAAGATTGGCAGACGATGGTGTTTCGCTTTGCAAAAAGATCTATTGTCAGCTGTCCTCAAAGTCTCCAAAGATCCTTGCACACTTGGAGCACTAGTGTCCATTCTGTTGGAAGCACTTGGTTCCGTCTGCTGAGTTCGTCTGCTACAACGTTCATCCTGCCCTGAACAAAGCGAGTAAGAATCGTTATTCTTTGCTGTTCAGCCCAAATCAGGAGCTCTCTCACTGTCTGATAAGGGAGTGAAAAAATGCGTGCCTCCTTACTTACGGAGGTACAATAGTGCTGTCATTTTGTCCGCAAATACTGCCACTATCTTCGCCAACACTTGTCGAGAAAAGTGCTGGAGACCGAGGAAGATCACCAACAGTTCTTTCACATTGATGTGCAGGGCTCTTTGGTCCACCAACCAATGCCCCGATATCTTTTGAGACTCCAAGATGGCTCCCCATCCTAGGTCCGATGCATCGGAATATGATCTCAGCTCTGGGTTCTTCAGTGCAGAGACTTTCCTACCTGTCAGTCTGTCCACGGACAACCATCATCGGAGATCTGACTTTAACTCTTTGGAGACAGAGAAAACGAATGAGTCCTCCTGAGTCTTCCTTGACCTAATGAACTTCAAGTAAAATTGTAGAGGACGCATGTGCAGTCTACCCAACTTGACAAATGATTCCACTAAAGAAAGAGTTCCCAGCAGACTCATCCTCTGAAGGGCTGAGCAAGACTTCCGATGCATGTACTCCTGTACTGTCCGCAGCAAGAGTCCACTGTTCTGGGCTATAGAAAAGCCTGAAAAGTCCGAGTCCAGAATCATGCCCAAATATAGAATCCTCCCAGGATTCCCAGGTCCTGCGTCAGAAAAAAAAATAAATAAAAAAAAACCTAAAAAAAAACTTTCCAGTCCCTCGTGCAATGTTCCTTTGAGGGAGAACGTAGAAGCCAGTCATCGAGGTAAAGGGAGGCATTTGTCGCCATCATGTGTAGCCACTTCGCTAGAGGGGACAAGACTCTTGTGAAAACTTGGGGCGCAGATGTCAGGCCGAAACATAGGGCTCTGAATTGATATACTTTGCTTCCAAACACGAAGCGGAGAAGTATGATATTGTTAGGATACAATAAAGTTTCATACATACTTACCTGGCAGATATATACATAGCTTTCGACTCCGTCGTCCCCGACAGAAATTCGAATTTCGCGGCACACGCTACAGGTAGGTCAGGTGATCTACCGGCCTGCCGCTGGGTGGCAGGACTAGGAACCATTCCCGTTTTCTAATCAGATTCTCTCTTCCACCTGTCTCCTGCGGGGAGGCTGGGTGGGTCTTCAATCGTATATATCTGCCAGGTAAGTATGTATGAAACTTTATTGTATCATAAAAATATCATTTTCATACATTCAACTTACCTGTCAGATATATACATAGCTGATTGACACCCTTTGGTGATGGGCAAGAGACAGCTAACTACTGACTAGACAGGTAAACAAAAAACATATGTTGTAGGTATTTATAGACCTTGGTTCCTCGTGTTCTTGATGAAGGGTCGACTTCCTAGAATATTGCATAGGAGTCTGCTTCGTCTCAAGAGCCTTAGCAAGATAGTGATCTGTGGCCAAGAGTTCTTGTGGGTCTACCGATGGGGTCTTATCCACTTACTCGGTCGAGCCTAATTGGCATTTGTCAATGGGTGCTAATCCGCTTATATGACAATATGCCTATGCCTATTGGCATAACTAAGGAGCGCAACACCGATCCCGATCACCTGTTCCTAACATGAGGGTTCGCGCTAGAATTGAAAAAGAGTTATCCCCCAAACTCCTTTCAAACCTCAATAAAATTCACTAAGTTAAAATAAATTCAACTCATTATTAAAGGATCAGTGTCAACATCCTTATCCCAGCAACGTATCCGCTGACACGTTATAAACCAAGAGAGAAGGATCTCTCGTAGGTTAAACTTGACGTCCTTCGTGTAATGAGCAGTCAACACATCGTTGCATCTCTCATATGTTAAAGCAATATGTCTTCCTGACATATTGTTACGAAAAGAACAAGAATTTGCAAAAGCTCGCACTTCATGAGCTTTTAAATTCTCAGCTGTTTGAAGGTATCTCCAGTCACTTATGAAGTGCTTTAGAGATCACCATTGTTTCAAAGAAGACTAGGACTTTCTTTGAACTGGATCTCATCTGGATGAAGCCTAGAGCCTGGCTGGCGCTTTACGCTTGATTGGCGCCTCGCCCTGGCTGGCGCCTTGCGCCTGCCTGGCTCCTTGCACCTGCCTGGCGCATCCTGTTTGCCTGGCGCCTCGCGCCGGCTGGTGCCTTGCACCTTGCCAGTGCCTTGCGCCTGTTTTGGAGCCTCGCGCTGGCGCGTGGCTGACTTCTCCCCACTTGCTGGAGCTTCGAGCTTGTTAAGAGTCTCGAGGAAAACTGGCAATGTCCCACATCAGACACTTTTCCCGATTTGTTCGCCTCTAGCGCACTGGCGCCAGGTTGGAGGCCCACTCCTTCTCCTCATCAGACAATGACAGTGTTCATATTGACCTGGCGTCTTCATGCCTGTTTTTTGGCATTTGGCGCCTGACTGGCGCTACATTGTCCGAAAGTCCTGAAGATCCACCATCGTTTATCAGGAGACTGGAGAAGGGTGTAAGAAATTCTTTCACTTTGAGCTTTTGGCCTTTCCGGCAAGGGGAGGTGATTTTAGTCAGCTACATCCAGTAGACGATAGGAAATCTAAAAGTCCGAGAGACAAGTCTTCCTCCGAGGAGGATCCTTATTGAATACTTCCGTTGCTAACGAGTTCTCCTCCTACATGTTGATGAGTTTTCTCGTTGCAGAAGCTTCCCTATCCTTGCCAGAAGGAAGGGAAGGAGCCTGGAAGTTTGAAGAGATTCTGAGCTGAAATTGGTAGGACTCCTGATTTCTAGCTCTTTAATGTATTTCTCTGAACCTTTTGGGAAGTAGTTTGAGCCCTCATCGCGTTTCCCAAGACTGTCAGTAAACGTTTAAACCTTGTCTTCTTCCGTAGATGACAAGTCAATACATTACCTGGACAACGAAAACCTCTATCTGAAAGCGTTGATCAGGAATAAAAGGCTTAGTTCTTTTGCCAAACATACTATGCTGGCCAGAACCCATTGCCGAGTCTTCATAGAATTTGATTCCGGATTCTAAAGCCCAAAATTTCACTGTCCTTTTGATCGTGTTTAGGACCAAGAGAAACATTTGATGAGGAAACAGTTCCATCTTGTCGGAACACGGAATCTGAGGCCCAAATTAGGATCCCATTCTAAGTATAAGATCTCCTACTCTTATCGTATAGAGGTATTGTATAAGATCCCGAAGATCTTAATTTTCTACTATCTCTAATATTCTTTGTCGAGACAGAGTATATCTTTTTACTGTGTTCATTGATAGCACAAAATACCAAGGTGATTCTTCCCCCTGAAAGGGAAGAAAACCCATTATGTGGTACACAGAGGTATCGGAAGAGGACAGTTTCCCCTTTCCATCTAGCACGATCTGCAGCAACTCTATGTCTTTAACATATTTGAAGGAATTATCAAGCTTCCCTTGAAAAATCCTCTCATTCATATCTACTTCTGGTCAGTCTGCACGCAGGCAGACTCAGAGTGGATAGGTTTTTCAGGTCCAATATTTATAATAGATTCCGATAAAAAATCTCTACTCTCTTAGAAAAACCTTCCGACACATGCTGAGATAAGAACGTTGACCTCTGTGAATCCAACCTTTTTATTGCCAAAATGATGCATTCATCTTCTTCCTTTGACGCCCATTTACCTTAATATCTGTTAAGAATATTTATAAACTAGGGGAAAAAAGACTAAAGTTTTATTCCCCTATTTAAATTAAAGATGGCGTATCTTGCTACCTCTCTTGTTTCGAGGAAAAGGAAGCAATCTATAAGAAGCTCGTTCGTCTTCTACCTTGCCGAAGAGATCTGAATACTTTCCGTTCAGTCTCACAATCTTTCCAATAAATGTTAAACATACGTTAACAGTTATTATCGTCGATCAAGAAGGTTCTCACGGACATGCAAAATCCCGCATCGAACCTGACAAGGATCGTTTACGTTCCGTGTCTGTTTCCAAATAGGTTAAATCGTGCTCTGCCAAATTAAAATCCTTTATAATACCGTCACATTGTGGTAAACAGCATTCATCTAGGAAACCCTTGTAAGGATAGTAGGAATTCTGTAATTAACCACGGTGTGTGCATAAGGCTTAACCGTAACCGTTATCTTAAGGTGAATTTTCTACTACATTCTTTCCTCGCCGAGGCAGAGAGAGATCCTTAGCAAAACGAATACGATGTTATTCATGTTTGCCTAAAAATCCCCTCAATTCGTGGTTAAGTCCCTGATTGTAGGGGGAATATACGGTGAACCATTCGATCCCTTAGGAGAGAGAGATGTAAACAACCGCTCACGACCGAGACAAACCGGATGTACTGAATTGGCTTACAAATTACAGCCGTCTCGTTCACTGCCTGGCTGTATTCATTCTGAGTTGCCAGTTACTCCCTTCAATGAAGGGATATAATAAAATTATTCTCGAGCCTAAGAAAGCTCTCAATAATGCAAATTTAAGCCAAACAACCTTTGTTAAATACCGAAGCCGAGTAGGTATTGTCCGTAACAAACCTTTAACGCGAAGTCCTTTCTACGAGGAAAATCCTGTAAGGATATAGATAATTCGTAGCGAACCAGAAAGGCAACTATGGTATGCGTATATGACTTGTCATTCAGTAGTCGTATACACTAAGTCCTCTACGACATTCTTTCCTCTCCGACATGCAGAGAAAGAATGGAAATCTTACTCTCTTCGTTCTTTTCATCAATAAACCCGAATGAGTATTAGTCGAAAGAGATCGCAAATGACAACCGAGGATCGAAGAGAATCTCTCTAGCTTTTATTATCTTGGAGATAAGTCCGTATTTTACGCCTTTCTTATCTGGAAGAGCCTCTAATCAATGAATGAGAGCTCGTACGAATCTTGTTCAACTTCCAAACGATTGCCCCTCTTTCTGTAAATGGTTGGTTGCATTATTTTTTAGAAGGTGGATGATTTTAATATCCTCTTACTAATACTGAACTAATTCTCACAATTCTGCTCTATCTTCCATTCCTCAAGTTGGGAGAAGATTGAGCAACCAGAGGAGAGCGCTTCCTTTCGAAAGGTGAAGGGCTTTTAGCAGTACCGACTCTAACCTGACAAGGGCTACGGCAGCCTGTGCTACATCTTAAGTCCCTGCCAGGAAAAAGCCGAACTTGCTCTTGCCTTTATTGCATTAAGACTATCCTGACAAGGGCGACGGCCGCCTGTGCGACAACTCCCGTCCCTATCAGGAGAAGCCTCGAATGTCTTTCACCTTTCACCTGGAGGACTCTTGGCGGTTGTCAGGCTCTTCTTGTAGGAGAAAGTGCCTGGCGCTAAGCAGGAGTATCTTGCCTAGAATACTCCTGGCGCCTGGGAGGAGTAATCTCGATCGGATACCTCGTGCTCGGAATACTACCTGGCGCCTGGCAGGAGTATCGCGCTCCGAATACTCTTGGCGCCTGGAGGAGTATCGTGCTCGGAATACTCCCTGGCGCCTGGCAGAAGTATCGCTTTCCTAGGAGGAGTATCGTGATCGGAATACTCCTGGCGCCTGGTAGGAGTATCACGTTCCGAATACTCCTGGCGCCTGGGAGGAGTATCGTGCTCGGGATACTCCTGGCGCCTGGCAGAAGTATCGCTTTCCTAGGAGGAGTATCGTGATCGGAATACTCCTGGCGCCTGGTAGGAGTATCACGTTCCGAATACTCCTGGCGCCTGGGAGGAGTATCGTGCTCGGAATACTCCTGGTGCCTGGCAGGAGTATCGCGTTCCGAATACTCCTGGCGCCTGGGAGGAGTATCGTGATCGGAACACTCCTGGCACCTGGCAGGAGTATCGCGTACCGAATACTCCTGGCGCCTAGGAGGAGTATCGTGATCAGAATACTCCTGGATCCTAGCAGACGTATCGCGCTTGGAAAGTTTTTCTTGTGCAGAAGGTTCCGCGCGCCTGAAAGTTCCGCGTTCGGAATGTTCCGCTTATCCGGGAAAAAAAGATTCCCGCTTGGAAAGTTCCGAGCGTCTGAAAGGCGATCCTTGCCTGGAAAGATTCTGTACGTCTGGAAGTTTCCGCTTGTGCGGAAGATCCGAGTGATTGTCAAATTCTGCTTATGTGAAATGTTCTGCACATTTGGAAAATATTCCTTCTTGGAAAATTTCAAGAGCCTGGAAGGCGATTTGAATCTGGAATCTTCCGCCTTCTGGAAGGTTCCGCTTGTGCGGAAGGTTCCGTGTGCGGAAGGTTCCGATCTCTTGTACATTTGTTCTTGCTTAGAATTCGACAATACTTCCATTTTCGTCCATAGCCCTACCCTTTCTTCTGAATGAGAAGGACTTCCATTTCCGATGAAGATCCTGGTTCATAGTGCTTCAGGCGCTTTGCGCCTCTATTCAGGCCCTCTTCAGCTTTGCGCCTCGTTTCAGGTGCTTTGCGCCTTGTTTCAGACACTTTAGGCGCATTGAGCCTCGTTACTGGAGCTTCATGCCCGAGGAGCTAGAAGCTTAAAAGTTATATATGTGTAATCACTAAACGAGATCCATATATTCAATTCGATCACAAATATTCTTTAATATCTAATCGTTCTTCTCAGAATAGATATATTATCATATACACTACAATGAGGAATTTATTGAAATGATATTTTCATTATTAAAATGATATTGTTAGTATACAATAAAGTTTTTGTACATACTTACCTGGCAGTATATACTTAGCTTAGGTCTCTGACGTCACGACAGAAAATTCAAAACTCGAGGCAGGCACACGCTACCGGTAGGTCAGGTGATCTACCTTACCCGCCGCTGGGAGGCGGTGTAAGAACCAGTCCCCCTTTCTTGTCAGGTTATTTTCTTCCACCTGTCTCCTGAGGGGAGGCTGGGCGGGCCATCAATCGTATATATCTGCCAGGTAAGTATGTACAAAACTTTATTGTATACTAACAATATCATTTTTGTACATGAACTTCCCTGCCAGATATATACTTAGCTGATTGACACCCTTGGTGGAGGGAAAGAGACACATACTTACTTAGAAAGTGGGGACAACACATGGTTAAAGGAATACATAATATAAACCTCTGGTTCTTACCTGATTTAGGCAGAAGACTTGATAGTTACTGTCTATTAGTCTGCGTTGCCTAAAGAGTCTGAGCGAGGGCGTGACCTATGGCTGAAGAACTCTTTGGTCTACCAATGGGAACTGAGTCCACTTACTTGGCAGAATCCAAGCAGGATCTGGTCAATGGGGATCAACCCGCTTACATGCCAGAGCCTATCACTACCAATTGCAAGGAGCCTCAAGCACAAAACCGATCACCTAACCAAATACTACATTAGTATACGAAAGAAGGAGCTGCCTCCTGCAACCTCCTTCGTACAACCAAAAAACTCAAACTTAAAAACTAACAGGGAAAAAGGATTAAAAAGGATGTGTTTCAGCTCCCTGCCCCAGCACTGATACCGCCGATACGATAAGGGCCTAGACAAAAACACTTATCATACGTAATCGATACGTCCCTTAGGTAGTGATTAGAGAAGACTGATTCACACTCCAAAAAGTGGCCTTCATAAGGTTTTGTAATGACAAATTCTTCTTGAAAGCCAAAGACGTCGCGATGGCCCGTTACTTCGTGCGCCTTGACTTTCGAAGGTTAAACTGTTGCTGATTGCAAGAAGTGTGTGCTTCTCTAATAATATTCCTGATAAAGAATGATAGTGCATTTTTAGATAAGGGCCTACTGGGGTCCCTTACAGAGCACCAGAGATTGCTCTCATTAGCAGCAAGTCTTTTCTTCTTCTGAAGATAATATTTCAGGCTTCTCACCGGCAAAAGAGATCTCTCCTCTCTGTCCCAACTAAGGAGGGATAAGCTTTTGATTTCAAAGCTCCTGGGCCACGGTGAAGAAGGGTTTTCATTCTTGGCTAGGAAAGCCGGAAGAAAGAGCAAACCGCGGAGCCTCCTTGGAAAACCTACCTCACCTTCTAGAGCCTGCAGCTCGCTGACCCTCTTCGCTGACGCTAACGCACAGAGAAGAGTCTTCATCGAAAGGTCTCTGAACGAAGCAGCATGGGGAGGTTCGAACCTTGAGGACCTCAGGAAGAGCAGCACGACATCTAGATTCCAGCTAGGCACTAAGGAGGAGGTTCTTTTAACCCTGTTTCAAACGATCTGATTAAATCATGGAGGTCCTTGTTTCCTCAGATATGTTTAATCCTCTATGACGAAAAACTGAGGGAAAAGCATGCTCCTGTATCCCTTGATGGTGGAGACAACTAACCCGCATTTTTCCCTCAGGAAGATAAGGAAATCTGCAATCTGAGTCACAGAGGTACTGGAGGAGGAAACTTTATGAGTCCTGCACCAGCGTCGAAAAACATCCCACTTCGACAGGTAGACTCTAGATGTGGAAGTCTACGTGCATTGGCAATAGCCCTTGCAGACTTTGCCGAAAAGCCCTTAGCTCTGACGAGACTCTTTGATAGTCTGAATCCAGTCAGACTGAGAGCGGGGAGTTTTTGTGAAACCTGTCGAAGTGGGCTGTTTGAGCAGATCGACTCTTAGAGGTAGGGATCTTGGGACATCCACCAGCCATTCCAGTACCTCTGTGAACCAGTCGTGGGCGGGCCAGAAACGGAGCTATCAACGTCATCCTTGCTCCCTCTGACGCTGCGAATTTCCTTAACGTTTCCCCTAAAATCTTGAAGGCGGGAAACGCGTAAAGATCCAGATTCCTCATATCCATCAGGAATGCATCTATTGCCACTGCTCTTGGGTCTGCAATAGGGGAGCAGTATAGATCTATCCGCGCATTCCTGGAGGTCGCAATAGATCGAGATGGGGCCTGCTCCACGTCCTCCACAGCTCCTGGCATACGTCCGCGTGCAGAGGTCCACTCTGAGGGAAGGACTTGATTCCTTCTGCTTAGCAGATCCGCTCTATTTCTTTCTCCCTGTACGAACCTGGTGAGAAGCCTTATGTTCCTTTCCTCTGACCACAAGAGGAGCGATCTCGCTGTCTCGTACAGGAGAAAGAGTGAGTCCCCCCCTGTTTCCGAACGTAAGCCAGGGCTGTAGTGTTGTCGGAGTTGATCTGAACATATTTTTTCCCTTTTACGAGGGTTCGAAGGTCTTGAGAGCTAACCAAATCGCTGTTAGCTCCTTCTTGTTGATGTGCCAGGACACCTGATCCCCCATCCAGGTGCCTGACACTTCTCTCGACCCGAGAGTAGCTCCCCAACCTTTGTCCGAAGCGTCTGCATACAACACTAGGTGGGGTTCCGAACCTGCAAGGAAAGGCCTTCCTTGAACAATAGAGGGTCAGCCACCAACGTAGATCCTCCTTTATCTCTTGCGAAATCTTGAACGCAAAGTCCAGACCTTGAGATTTCCGATCCCAGTTCCTCGTCAGGAAGAACTGTAGGGGTCTGAGGTGCAACCTTCCTAGAGAAACGAATTGCTCCAGCGAGGAGAGTGTCCCCAACAGACTCATCCACTCCCTCGCTGTGCATACATCTTTCTCTAGAAAGATTGCTACCTTCTCCAAACCTCGGGTTATCCTCTCTGGGACGGATACGCCCGAAAAAACCTGAGAAGCCATCAGAATCCCCAGATAGATACGCTCTTGACTGGGGATTAGCTGTGACTTCTCGAAATTCACTAGCAAACCCAGAGAAGCTGCTAGATCCAACGTCACTCGTAAGTCCTCCAGACATTTCTCCTTGGATTTGGCCCTGATAAGCCAATCGTCCAAGTAGAGGGAAATCCTCACTCCCTCGAGATGAAGCCACTGGGCAACGTTCTTCATCAGTCCTGTGAATACTTGGGGGGCCGTGGAAATGGCCGAAGCATAGGGCCCCTGAACTGAAAAACGTTCCCTCCCCACATGAATCTGAGAAATTTGCGAGAAGAAGGATGGATCGGTACATGGAAGTAAGCGTCCTGAAGGTCCAGCGACACCATCCAGTCCCCGGGACGAAGAGCTGCTAAGACTGATGACGTCGTCTCCATAGCGAACTCCTCTTCTTCAAAGACATTCAGGGCGCTCACGTCCAGAACCGGTCTCCATCCTCCTGAGTCTTGGGAACTAGGAACAGACGGTTGTAGAACCCCGCTGAAAGAGGGTCCTGAACCATCTCTATTGCCTCTTTCTCTAACATCAGCTCTACCGCTAGAGCGAGGGCTTGATTCATTAGTGGGTCTTTGTATTTGGCCACCAGTGCCCTTGGAGTGGTGGTCAAGGGTGGTCTCGAGATAAAGGGAATGAGGTATCCCCTCTTGATGATCGCGAGGGACCAGTTGTCCGCCCCTTTCGTGCCCAGACATCTGCAAAGTTCAGAAGTCTGGCACCCACAGTTGTCTGGAGGACACACGAACTACTTCTTGGCCCTAATAGACCGGGAGAAGGTCCTTCCTCTTCTAGGTGGTCTCGAAACCTCTGGAGGAAGAAGAGCGAGACGAAGGTCCTCCTCGAAAGGGTTCTTGCCTACTTTTGAGCCTCTTTCTTCGTCTTCTGCTGAAACGAAGGGTTCGGAATTCTAGCGAGCGAGCTAGCATATCCTGCGTCGCTTTTGCTGATAACGAGCTGGAGATATTCATTAATAGTCTTCTTGGGGAAGAGTTGCGGGGAAAGCTGTGAATACAGCAAGGAAGCTCTCTGCGTGAGAAAACATGACATTGTTATGATACAAATAAAGTTTTCATACATACTTACCTGGCAGGATATATACATAGCTATCGACTCCGTCGTCCCCGACAGAAATTCGAATTTCGCGGCACACGCTACAGGTAGGTCAGGTGATCTACCTGCCTGCCGCTGGGTGGCAGGACTAGGAACTATCCCCGTTTTCTAATCAGATTCTCTCTTCCACCTGTCTCCTGCGGGGAGGCTGGGTGGGGTCTTCAATTGTATATATCTGCCAGGTAAGTATGTATGAAACTTATTGTATCATAACAATGTCATTTTCATACATTCAACTTACCTGTCAGATATAGACATAGCTGATTGACACCCTTTGGTGGAGGGGGCAAGAGACAGCTAATTACTGACTAGACAGGTAAACAACATATGTTGTAGGTATTTATCAGACCTTAGTTCCTCTGTGTTTCTAGACGAAGGGTTGACTTCCTAGCTATTGCATAGGAGTCTGCTTCGTCTCAAGAGCCTTAGCAAGATAGTGATCTGGTGGCCAAGAGTTCTTGTGGGTCTACCGATGGGGTCTTATCCACTTACTCGGTCGAGCCTAATTGGCAATTGGTCAATGGGTGCTAATCCGCTTATATGACAAACATGCCTATGCCTATTGGCA
>NC_087215.1:49622630-49656179 GCF_015104395.2 Macrobrachium nipponense | reverse complement strand
TGCCTCCCTGGTCGTAAGAGCGAGGGAGGGATCCAAGCCTCTGTCCGATTGATCGGGGTGTGCACCGCAGGATCAATGGTCAGACCTCTGGACCAAGTACTAAGAGAGAGGCAAGCGTATCTCTTCGTACCAGCAAACAAGAACAAGTTCCTATTTGCAAGAGGCAACATAAAGTTATGGTTTGTCTCTTGTTGGCATCCACTTCCCCCCCCTTGTAGGAGGAAAGTGGTGGATATTCGCTCCCATCCCTAGTGAAAGGGATAGGATGGGGCTCTGTCGAGTAGCTCACCGGCATCTCGTCCTTATCCAGCAATGGTGATGACCGTATCCCTCTACCCACAGGTAGAGGGGGAGAGATAGGAAGAGAAGCCAGTCACTCTCTCATTCACTTATCTATTCTTACAGTCACACCAGGACTCGATGCTGTTCAGCCTGCTAGGGTCTGGGTTAGCTACACAACGTGTTGAGCAGCCACCACGGGTCCCAAGGAAAACGATCCAAGGACCTGTGGGCAATATCCAAAAGGTAGAAGGAGGTGCCAGTGGTCTGGTTGTACCAGACCCCATGCCTTCAGTACCTGCGCCACGGAGAAGTTCTTGTGTAACTCGAGGGAGTGTACTTCTAGGTCATCTTGGTGCTGACGAAGAGTCTTCAACACTCAGCCTGGGATGTCGAGTTTCTTCAGAAAGCGCGGTCGCGCTTTCACAGGACAAAGCAGCATCTCCTTCGCATCGAAGGCGGTGAAGTCCATTAGGGAGGGGATTGTGAAGGACTCTAACCGATCGTCAGGAACCGAAGGGTTCAGAGTCTTCGCTACGAATTCGGTACGAAAATCGAGCGTCACGAATCCCCATCCCCTGGATGCTTGACTTCGCAGGAAAAAGTCATGCAATTACCTCAGAGGAAAAAGAAGGGAATGGTCGTATGACCTATCCCTCTTCTCGACTTCGGTGATGTCCTGTACCCATACTGGTCTATCCGTCTGCAGCGAAGTTGTTCTTCTCGGTAGTGGATAGGACACCGACACTCAATGGTGGGTGTCGATGGTATGGGTACTGTGACAAGCCGTTAGGACGAAGACAGACTGTTATGGAACAACAAAGAACTAGTCCACAGCGAAGTTCGTAACAGACTTGGGCGCTCTGACAGCTGCCGACTGACTGCGTTCGGTAGGAGGCAAGTTGTCCAAGCACCCGAGCAAGTCACGTGACCTTAAAGCCTTAAAAGGGTTATGCCAAGAGACTAAACAAATAATTTGTTCGTCACCGATGCCCAGAAGGCGAGGTGATGACACTCTTAAGGGCATGTGCCCAACAGGCGAAAGTCAATTGCCTTCTAGAGACCGAGGTCCCTGATGGCAAGATATCTCCTAGTATAGTTGATTCTCGGCTAAGGAGAAACAACACTATGTGTCGTTGAAGACGAAGGTGTACAGAAAATGCAACCTACGTCTTCACAGCTGAACCCGAGAGAAGGATTCTCAAGATTCTGAACCTGTGCTACAAAGACTGAGAACGCTAACCGCTATTCATTGCTGTCCGGTGAGGAACGTAGTTGCAATAAAAGCGGAGCGCTTTTCAGTAATGAAGACAGGGAAATACTGCCTGAAGAACTGCTTCTCATGGGCTGAACATTTGGAAGTAGAGCTGTCAGGTCGGAGAGTAGGCGATGTCTTCTGACATATCTGTTAATTCGGGGCGAGCAATGAATAATTGCACACCTACGAATACGAGATATTTTGAAGAACAAACTCAGATGTCTGCAAAAATCATTCGCATTATCGCGGTGCGATGCAGCGGGAGACTAGTACAGACTTCTGTTACCGTGCGGTAAACAGAAAGATGGAAAGTACAAGAGATATCTCTGTTGAAAATTCTCGCAATGTCGAAGGCGATGAAATCGAGCGTCACAGCAGTAGATGGTCCTTCATTATTGCGAGAATCCCCGTTAATCAGAGACCTAAGTCCATGATTGTTGGGCAGAGATACGGTTTTCGGTAGTCAATCAAACCGAGGGAGAGAGAGACGTAACCGACCGTGCATCTCCGAGACCTAGCTGATACTGAGCCGCTATCAGGCAGTTCAATACGCAGTAGCTCTCGGTGACTCGTCATCCTGAGTTGCCAGGTAATCCACTATTCCACGAAGAATGCGTTCGGCTAGAACCATCGAGCATAAAAGAATACGCTCGAGACAATTATATTTAACCGAAACGGATTTCGGTAAATACAAAAGCTGATTTGGTGTTGTCATGACAATACCAAGTATCTAAAATCGAAACTGATAACTGCTGGGAGGTTGCAGGCAACCCCGAGTTGCAGTTCAATTAAGATACAATTCGTCTCGGTCACAAACCGTAGAGTTAACTACGGTATGCGCCTACCCCCCGGACGGACAATTCAACTGTTAAAAGAATCATGTCGCGGAGGGTAATATACGTAGTATATTGTAGGTTCTGTACCACGACCTCCATCCTAAATTCTTTTCCTCTCCGAGGAATGAGCAATAAGGATTGGAGATCGACCGCCTTCGTTCTCTAGTCAAGAGAGTGAAGGAGAAGTCTTTCCCAAAGGAAAGCTTCAATGGTGAACAGAATACCGAAGACGATAGGTTCAAGCCAAACTGGAAGTTCCCGTCCGTTCTTCTCTATTCCAGGTTAATCGCCTACTGTGAGATACTCTTCTTTCAGCAGCAGTCTTCTTCCAAATGCTAGAAATTACAGGAATTCGAGCATAAGCGAGGTTTGTTTTTTTCCCGATTATCGTGTAACAATTATGGGGATTCTCGCCTCACTTTGGACCGTGGTCTCGCCTAAGTGTTTGGAGATCGTAAAAAAACTCGAACACTCTGAGTGCGCTAGAAATTCCGTAGAATTCTAAGCACTCTGCGAAACCCCCACCGAATTCGTCAAACGATATCGGCTGGTGATCCTCCCGATTCCCGTAGGAAATCGAGAAAGGGCAGGATCCCGCCTCCTCAACGACCGGGGTTTACGTCAGGTAGGACCCGAAGGTCCCCCCGGTAGCGCAGCCCCTAACGTGGGATCTTACAGAGAAATCTCTGTAGGATCCCCTCCCCTTTTCCCTTGTAGCCGTAAGGAGAGAGGGAATGGGGGGGGGGAGGAAATTGGATACTGGCTCGCCTTCCCAGCGTGGAAACTAGCAGTTGGAGAAGAAAAGGAGCAGCCATCCGCCTTACGGCCTCTCAGAGCCTGGGAAAACGTATCGTCAGGAGAAAACAACGTTTTTTTCTAGAGGAGGGTTACGAACTCATACTGTAGGTAAGGGTCTGCCGCCACTGTGAACGTCGTCTGGGTGGGGCTGATCGACACCTGACAGGAGAGAGCCGATACCGTCCTCCGGGGACTCATTCCAGTCCTGTCGATGGGTTCGAAAAACCTCAGGGGGGGAGAGACCGAAAGGGGTTATTTCAAACGGTGTCCGAAGACACGTAGAAACGCCTCTGTCGCAGTAGAGGAGGTGAAGTAGCTTGTTCGACCGGCCAGAACTGAGAGAGCCTTCTTGTCCGGAGACGAGAGACTACCTGGTTCAAACACAGTCGGCGAGCTCCGATCGCGGCAGACCCACCGTCGATTTGGGTTCCCTCTCGGGGCCCCAAAACGACTCGAGCCGAGACGTGGCTACTGCTGGTGGGAGCGGCGATCCTTCCCCCCGAGGTCGTTGTGCTGACGAATCAGCGCCAATAAACCTCGGCAAAGTTCCTCTGGATCTCGGAAGTCACAGCATCTTGCAGAGTGGGACCGTTTAAGCCCTTCGAACAAGAGCATTATTCCGAGAACCTTCCTCCTAAGAAGGGGGAACAGCGACAGCCCTCTCGGTCTTCTCCATCCACTTGCGCATACGTCCTGGCCGGTCCAAGAACCGTGGCCTGGCACGTAAGGGCGTCGTGGTGGGATCATGAGGGGCGCACCCCACACGATCACTCCTCAATACCTCGCTCCTACCGGTGTAACCCGAGGAGGTTGAAGGTACGGGAGAGGCAGACCTGACGCTCCCTCCTCGCTCGCTGGCAGAACCAGCAGGCTTTGGAGGGCTGCAGTGGCGATCGTCAACCCGCGGTGGCGATCGAGCTTGCAGGCCTGGTCGAACCGTCTTGCTGTGGAGAACGGCTGGACTGAGCAGAGGCCCCGCCCCCGGCCCCGATCTCGAGTGTCAGAAAGAGCTGGGTGCTGCGGTTGCCGTACCCGATCGCTCCACTGTCACAGTGAGAACCGGTGCTTGTCCTCCACGGCACGTCACGTCGCTGGTTCCAGCCGTGCTGCACCGGCGAACGGGAGGACCTCTTCCCAGCCTCAGCCCGTGGCGTCGTGGACCGTCACGTCCCCGGGTAGCCAGCTGGTCGCCGCGAGAGCGAGAGCTGGTCTGGTGAGAGTCGCGTGAGCGGCTGTCACCAGTCCTTCCGCCCCGCGCCGTGAACCTGACGCTGAGCGGACTCAGAGGTCTGGTTCCTGGCTGCACGGTCGCTGGTAGGCGACCGTACACCTCGGTACCTCCCCCGCGAACGAGAGGCCAAGACGGGGGGGACCCTGATGCAGTGGCAGAACCTCCGACACCAGGCGAGGAAGTACCCGGTTGTTAGCCGATACCCCTCTGGTCCCCGTAGTCTTCTTCCTTGCGGGAAGAAGAGAGCGGGCCCCGCTCCCGAAGGAGCAGGAGGACCAGCGAAGGAACCCTCCCGTCCCACCGAGGTGAGGGGACGGGTCCCGAGAAGCTCCCGAGGGAGACTTCTTAGGAGGAGGAGGCAACCTTCTTCTTCCTCGGCTGTGAAGCCTTAGAAGTCGAAGGGGTGGGAAGAGGCGGGCAGCCGACGACGATGAAGAAGATGAAGACGACGACGACGACACCTTCCTTCCTCCTCTTCTTCGTCAGCTTTCCTCAGGACAGACGTAAGATCTGCTATCCAGGGCTCGGAGCCGGGGCTGCTGTAGCCGAAGCCACAGGGCCCGGACGCACCTGTACAGACAGACCAAAGTCTGGGGTAGTACCACCACGAAACAGGGACGACCGTCAGCAGGTATGGGCATCTCAGGAACAGCAGGCACAGCCAGCAACAGCATCGGTAGGGACAGCCAGCGCAGCAACGGCAGGGACAGCCAGCGCAGCAACGGCAGGGACAGCCAGCGCAGCAACTGCATGGACAGTCAGCCCAGAATCGGCAGGTACGGCAGGCAGCACCGGAAAACCACAGGAAGTGGAGCAGCAACCAGCAACATCCTGGTACCGGCGGCAGGAGGTCCAGGGGAGGGGGCGAGCTCTAGGGCAGCGGAAGTGTGCGCCGGCAGCGCGGCAACCACGAGCGGCGGCGGCACGCCCCCCATCTCGGTACGGCGAACGGCACTTCACAGCGCTGTAGGCAAGACTGTTACCACGTGAGGCGAGTACACCAGGTGAGGAGGGACGTCGTCACCTGGAGCGTGGTCACCACTCCATGGGTGACCGCAGTAGGCCCAGACATAGAACCGCAGCCCCTGGACACTAGCACGCCCTGCAAATGGTTAAGGACGCCCATACCTCACCAAGGTCCACCCTCGTGGCAGTAGCACCTGCGGAAATAACAGTAGTAGCGATTAGTGGGGGAAGTCCCCTCGCGCGGGGGGGGTGAGCCCTCTCCGAACGAGTGGAAGACCCCGAATACAATTGTGTTACATCGGGCACCGAGCGCCCTCCCCCGCGCTCGACGGATCGGGCGAGGAGAAGAACGCCGATAACCTCCCCCCCAAGGGGAAGGGCCATCTGTGGGAGCTGAGCGGGGGGGGGGGGGGGGGGGGGGTCCGGGGGGGGGGGGGGGGGGGTCGTTCCCCACCCCCGCACAGCACCCATGTACCCAACAATAATAATAAGAGCCCGAGAGCAATCGTGCCCTCGGCCCGAATGCAAGGGCATAAGGATCAATTCCCTGACTGAGCGGAAACTTGAACCAAATAATTAATGATGCAATCAATAATAAAGGAATAAAATGAAAAAGAATCTTGCATTACGATTCACTTCACAATGATAAGGGCTCGGATCGAGCGCATTTGCGCCCTCGGTACCGAGCGCAAGGGTAAAAGGTTTAAAAAGGGATCCATTCCCGATTATGAATGGAAAACTTGATCCATAATGAATTGATGCAATCAAAATATATATGAAAATTGAAAAAGAACACTGCGCTTGCGATTTCACTTCATACAAATAAAAAGGGGAAGGATCAATTCCCGGGAATAGCGGAAACATTGATCCAAGTAAACAATGCAATCTCAATAAAATATGAAAATGAAAAAAAAGAACTGCACTTGCGATTTCACTTCATTCAAATAAAAAGGGGAAAGGATCAATTTCCGGGTAAGCTCGGAAACTGATCCAAAATGAGTATTGCTACAATCAAAATAATATATATGAAAATGAAAAAGAATACTGTACTTGCGATTCCACTTCCATACAGAATAAGTTTTCGTGCCGAGCGCATTCGCTCGGCAACGAGCATACAGGTCAAAAAAAAATATAAATGAAAAGAGCACTTACTTACGATTTTCATCTACACATTTCCAACCAAAATATACGCTCGGAGCGCGCTCTCCGCCCTCGGCACCGAGCATACACAATACGAGGCTCATTTGGGAAAATGAATTCCCGCACTTACGCCCTTCAGTCCCGGCACTCGGGTAATCGGAGGGCGTGGTGAAACCAAGATCCTTTAATTCACAATTGAATTCAATGGAAATAAATATGAAATGATTGTACTTACAATTCAGTTTCACTAGATAAATAGAAAAAGAAAAACACAACCATGCGAAAGCAACGACGATGAAGCGGGCAGAGAGCGATGATACACGTCCACACGCCAGCAGGCCGAAAGCAAAAGTGATTTGTTTACCTCCCAGTCGCGCAGTTGCGCGCCTGTCGGACAAGCAGTTAACTACCGAACCCCTTGTTCGAAACGCTTACGACCTATCCAGCTGCCGCTAGTACCTTCCTATTGTAAAAGGACCGAGGTTTGTATGCCGTGTCGGAACAAACACAATATAAACACAAGCATACGACGATGAAGCGGGCAGAGAGCGACGACGAACACGTCTTACACCCAACGCGGCCGAAAGCAAAAGTGATTCTTCACCTCTCGGGCGCGCGGGGCGCGCGCACGATCGGACAAGCAGTTAACTACCGTTCCCCACCCCTTGTTCGAAGCTTACGGACTGTCCCAGCTGCCGCTAGTTACCTTCCTATTGTTAAAGGACCGAGGGTTTGTATTACGTATCGGAACAATGGTTCTTTACAACGTGGTCCAACTCAGGCGCTGTAAAGAAAACTTTCGCTGCGGCGAAAGCAGATCTCCTAGAGGAGTCGATTAAACTGGAGAAGTCTCCCTGGGAGGAGGCAGAAACTCCCAGAGAAGGAGCTTTCCCAGTTACATAAAACCTATACCTCTTACGAAGCAACTTAGAGGGAGGGTAAGCAAAAAGCGCCTTCCCTAAGTCTCTTTTCATAGACATCCATTTCTCCGTCTCTTTCAACGAATGTCTAACCGCTTTAGATAGAACAAGTTTGGGAGGGAGGAGAGGGTCTGAAGTTTTCCTCCTCATCAAAAAAAAAGTCGAAGTTGGGGAGAGCGGAGCCGCTTTCTCAAAATAATCTGGATAAGATACCAGAAGAATCTAAGGAGACGTGAATAACACGAGAGGTGATGTGAATCCTCCTCCTCTACTTCTTCCTCATTCTCCGATACTGCCCCGAAGAAGTAGACGGGACTACAACCGGATCTGAAGGTTTCGAACACCCTTGGATCATTCATCCAGTTGGTTAACATCTCTAACTGCTTGCGCAAAGGCGCCAGAGACGAATCAAAAACAGTTAACGTAGGCTTGGAAGAGCCTAAATGTTCAGCAGAAGGCGGAAAAACTACTTGCGCCTCGCTCGGAGTCGCCGAAATTAGAGGCGAAACAGGCGCATCAGGCGTAACAGACGAGAAAGCGCCTAAAGAAACACCCTTAGAACTGCTAGCTACAACGCTAAATACCAACATTCTACTAGTAGATGGAGCCGAAAAAGGCACAGATTTGAGGCGACGAACAAGCCGCTAACGGCTGAGGCGCAACCCTACTCTCAGGCTCCTTATACAGCTTGACTGGAGGAGGCGAAGAATCAGCGCCTGAACGCCTCTTTAAGGGACGCGAAACGGGCGAATCTCGCCAAGAGCGCCGCGCGACCGGAGACGAATCGCTTGAATCATTCGAAGGGCGTCTAACCGCAACACCTTTCCAACGCTTAACCGAGCCCTGTTGAGGCGCAACAGGCTACCAACAAGAGAGGAGCCTTGGGTCTGTGGCAAATCCGATCGACTCCTTGGACTTCCGTATATCTTCTCCCAGTGTGGGGGAGCTGGACAGTGACCTTGTCTAGGAGATGTGTCAGGACAGACAGACGCACCCTCACTACACTCTTACCTGAAGCCGCTTTCTCCAAAACGTCTTAACTGAATTTCCAAGTTGCAAAACCGTATTCGCTAGTACCGAAAATTTCTGATCTAACCTCGATTCCAGACTGGCAATGGTGTCGGAAGAAACTACACGGGAAGCCGGAGAAGTGGGATTAGTAGGAGGAATAGGAGGTGTTTACCTAGTTAAGGAGACATAACAATTTGAGGAGAAACAGAAGGAACAGATGCATCGCAAGACGAAGCAGAGCTAAGCCTACTTTCCCTAAGCGCTGCTTTTCTAATTCTGTCTTTAGCTAATTTCTCCGAGTATGAACTAAAAAACTTCCATTGAGAATCAGTCCAATCACTACACTCGTTACATATTCGATCTGCTGAACAAACCTGTCCCCTACACTTAACACATTTAGTGTGAGAATATACTCTAACTTGGATAATCTAGTTTTACATCCTGAGATGCAAAACCTAACTCCCCCGACGGACTAGAATCCGACATGGCGACGCCTAAATAATAAGCAAAATAACAACAAACGCCTAAAAAAAGAGTTACTTCACCAATTCGAAGATCAAATCCACAAGAAAAAACAAAAGCGAAGCAAAGTCATCCACCGCACCGACCACCGATGTTCACCGGACGCCGGCAGGAAAAGAATTGGATTCACCTGGGCAGTTGTACCTGGTTCTCCCGCGAGTGGAGGGAGATGGACGTCATCACCACCAGTGTTGGCGACGCCTACGCGCGTAAATTTGAATTTAGTCTCCTGCCGCCTCGTGGAAATCACGGCTGTATAATTGTTCGGTAAGACACTACAATAAAAACTTACTTTGAAAGGAGAGTAGAGGTCTTTAGCTCCTTCTCCCACCAACAACAACTCGTGACTGATGACCATCTCGGGTGTCAGGACGCGTTAAAAGTACTTTTTCATAGGGTGACCAACCATGATATTCGGTGAGTTGGCCAGTCCACGCGGTGTTTTACCCTATGTTACATTTCTACGGCAAGAAGTCTGAAATTGACATAGGCTATGCACAATTCACTGCCATACCAATATCTACCTACCTATCGCAATGAGGGATACGGCTGCCGTACCAATATTCTGTGCCAAAAATTAAAGCATCACAGTTTTACAGATTTGGGTAAACCGAGTTAGGCTAGGCTAATCTATGAAGCAGGCTACGAACCAGTCTACTAGGCTTGGTTTAGTCTCAACCTACCCTGACATTTCTCATGAAATTCTGCATCTTTCTAAAATACCCTAATTACCTATACCGTACGTTATATACTAGTTCAACTGGGACACTGATACAACTACTACGCAAGACTGTCACAGGTAACTTGCCTAGGTCTAGACTAAGTGTTCCTGACTAACGGCAACTTACGGTAGGCCAGAACCTAGGTTAAGTTAACAGACTAAATTTCCTAATTCATTACCTTACCCTTTCATGCAATTAAATTTACATCAGCTTACCTGATATGAATAATGTCAAAACCAAAAGTATGCTGTTAATGTTAATGTTATACATGTTTGGTTGGAAGGGCGGTTGTTGATTACGATATACGAACACTCCTATTTTCTACGTCGCTTAGTTTCATAAAAACAACTACAACTTCAACTCTTCAAGGTGACGCCGGTCGTGTATTGTACTTTTAGAACTTGTTCTGCTAGAACTTCTAATTAAAATCTAAAACTGAAACTACCTATTTCACTTCATTTTTTCGCAGGTAAAATCTTACTTCAAACAATCAGCACACGTTGGCTTGAAAATATTTCCTTGTTTTAATGTGTGCTCTGAAAGTTCGTTTCTTCCGTTGTGAAGATTTTCTTTTAGCTATATACGTAAAAATATTTGAGCACGAGTTCCGTACCAATCATGCCGAGAATTTTCAAGGCCAAAATGTGTCCTTAGTTTAAATTAAAACTCTACCTCCGAAAAAACATAATGTTAATTATAAAAAAAAAAGTTTGTAAAAAAAAAAAACAATAATAAGAAATAAGCTTCAGTAGCACCGATAGCAAGAAGCAGTTAAAATGGGAAATGATATAGCCAAAAATTAGGTATAACTTATGCATTTTAATTATGGTTTAGTATAGCACTAAAAAGCTTACTATTCCATAAAACTTATTATTGAATAAACAGTAATACTACAAATCTTTGTGTAGCTCCTTAGGTATAATATTTTATAGATTGAATAAATTCATTCTTGTTTACCCCACCCTTGACGAGAGCTTGATATTGCAGGAGTTTTGGAAAGTGTAAAAAAGAAAAATTAATTATCCTTATGTTTATTTATAAGATTTTTTTAAAATAATAAGTTATGTAACGAAAATACGAACTGACAATATTTGCACGTTGAACTAATCTTCATAGTAGTGAACAATATAAGTAAAAACACTAAAATAATGTAACAAATATTCATTAATTTAATATTCCTGTGCAATTACCAATCATGTCAAATCTTAACCCTCGAAATGTTGGTTGATGAAGACGTGTGCTTTATAGGCGTAACTGGCAAGGGGCACGTGCCCCTATTTGAAACTAGTGCCCGCCCCCCCCCCTCCCCCCCCAATTTTGCGTTCATAAAGCATGCAGTAAAGCTTAATTTTCTTATTATTATTATTATTATTATTTTATTATGTATTATTATTATTATTTATTCATTATTATTATAGTTATTTTTATTATTATTATTATTTATTATTATTATTATTATTATTATTATTATTATTTTATTATTAGTTATTATTATTTTATTATTATTTTATTATTATTAATGTTAAGGTTTTATACATCAAGTAGTTTGGCTGATTTTTTTATACGAAGATTAGTGGAGTTTTACTATAATTAACTGTAAGAAATAAATACATTTTCTGTCTTTTATCTCAGAAGTATAGGTATTCATTTTCCATCCGTTATGTAAAACGTGAAAGAAATGTAATCAAATTCTGTACAGAAATAATTTATGGCAAACAAATCCGTGGGTAATGTAAAATTTGGAAATTAAAACAGGAGAGAAAATTAAAACTTCAAAAACACGCACACGCACACACATACACACACACACATGTATTAAATAAAAATGTTATATATATATATATATATAATATATATATATATATAGATATATATATATATAATGATAATAATAATGATGATAATAATAATAATAATAAAAGGGGCCCATAAAAACACCAAAATATAGAGAGAAAAGTACTATATTTCAGACTGCTGTCTCCCTCTACAGGTAGATGAATGAGAGAAAAGTTTACAGAAAAGGTGGTATTTATACCAAGAGGTCCATCCACAGGCAAGCCAATTTAGGTCACCCCCGCTGATAATCTTCCTTTAATCTTTTTAAGCATATATATATATATATATATATATATATATATATATATATATATATATGTATGTATAACTGAATCACGAAAGTTAGGAACGTGATAAATCCATAAATAAAGATATATGCCACGAAGGAAAAATAAACGAAGGAGGTCTGCAGACCTCCTTCGTTTATTTTTCCTTCGTGGCATATATCTTTATTTATGTATATATATATATATAATATATATATATATATATATTATATTATATATTATATATATATATATAGGGGAGAAGGTGGTGTGGTAATATGAAACAGGCAATAATGTCTCGCCTGATCTGCCTGCCACCTGTTGCTAATTAAGTCAACCATATCTTTTTACTTCCACCTGATGCCACCAGTGTACCAGACCAGTAAGTTGGTGTCGCTAACTTGAAGTCGGAGGCACTAAGACGACACTGTTTACTTTTTGCCCTGTGAAACTTTATTTTAGGTAAGGTTCACATTTGTTCACACTATTTAAACTAATATATATGAGGTATGGAATGGAATATAGTGTGTTGATTAGGTGTAAGATCAGTTGTTAAAATGACATTGCTAATTTACTAGAAACAATTGTTTGTGTTGAATTTCTGCTGACTATATAGGAAAATGGTGTGGTGGCATTAGGAAACAGCCTGTTCCATATTACAACCCACTTATTGTACCTAGTTTCATATTTCCTTCATTTATTTTCTTTTCAGGTTGCCATGCCAAGGAAGAATTACTGCTAGCAAAAAGGGGATTAAGACAAAAAATGGGAGGCAGATGACATGCTACAGGTTATAAGTACAGTCTGTGAAGGCACAAAAACACTAAATGAAGCTGCAAGACTCCCTGCCCTTGGGTTCCTGATTCCTAAGTGCTCACTCCACAAACACAGTTGCGGGCACACTTACACTTTTGTTATGAGGTGCAAAGCTATTATCCAGGGTGGCCAACCTTGTTTGTTCCCATGCACCAATTTTCTTCACTTCTAATTCAGATGCGCCACACAAACTTTAACCCCCTTTCAATCCTTCAATATGGTAATTTGGACATATTGGCAGTTATACATATAATCATTGATATATATATATATAATATATATATATATATATATATATATATATATATATATAATAGCGTGGACAGATGTAGCAGTTGTAAAGGAAAGGATTTAACATAGATACAAGGTAAACTGTACTTACTTTATTGACACTTTGAATTTGTATTGATAATATTCATTAGTTATTTCTGACAGTACTAATAAAAATATGTGAACACAATTAGCAGTTTTAAAGAAAAGTCATTTCACATGCAGGAAAAATAAACATAACTAGGTTTAGTGAGACTTTTGACTTTGCTTTGCTTTCACCAAATCTGTAATATTAGGAGTTAAATTAGTAACTGAGAGCAACAGACAATTCTTCAGATTTGAATCGGATAGCCGTGACCTCAGTTTGTTCTTGATCATTTTCATGGATGAAAATGCTTGCTCGCATCTGTATGTTGTTCCAAAGCGACAGGGCAAATTTTCTCAGTTCTGGAAAATGTTCACATGGTAATGATCGCCAAAAATTAAGCATTTCAGATGCACTTGGGAGTGAGGGAAGTTCATTAAATTTACTCTTCAGTACTGAATTTGCTTTTAGATCAATAAGTTCTATCTGTATATTACTAGGCATCTTCAGAATGTTATGTTCAGTAAGTGAAAATGGATTTATAAATGCAAGCATGCAATCTTCTTCAGCAAAATTACTAAAACGACTATCAAAGGCCTCTTGTAGTAATATGATTTTTTCAATGTATTCCATAAAGTTGGTATTATCTTCAACACATTCACTGTGTTCCTTTAAATGTGGATATTGGCTCAAATCCTTGTTTTCTAGCTGAGAGATAAACAGTTTTAAAATATATATTTATTAAGCACCAAATGAATGCTGTTTGGGTGTTCACGCAACTTTTCGTCTTCATAATTCCATATAATATATATATATTATATATATATATATATATTATATATATATATATAATATACATATATGTGTATTATATATAATATATATAATATAATAATATATATTTATATATATTCTATATATATATATTATCACATATATATGTGTATATCATATATATATATATATATCTAATATATATATATATATATATATATATATATATATATATATATATATATCTGATTATATATATGTTATAAAGATGACGCATTATTGTTTAAAGAAAGATGACTAATAGATGCACACGGAACAATAAAATCAAATAAAAATCATTTCTATGTTTTAGATTAGAACAAATCTCAGTAAAACCCACTTCTAGCTATAAGTTACTTGAATTCTTTTTTGTATTTTTTTTCTAGAAATCAGTATTATTATTTTTTCTTTTTTTATGAGCAGGCATGTTTTTTTTTCTTTTGTTATCTTTGGGGTATAGTGCGCCACTGTTGGCGCATGTGCCATAGGTTGGCCACCCCTGCTATATTCCCTTAATTGTTTACTTTACTCATTATTTAGTTTAACTTTACTTTATGTTACTTCAAAATGTTTATTTTAATTCATGTCTATTATCCCTTTTACAGATATTTCTAAATTAGATACAATCCAATATTTCTACTTTACTTTTCACCAACTCCCTTTCATTTCTTCTTCTTTATGACTGAGGTAGACCCTTGCTACTTAGCTTTGACATCCATCGCTTTCCAGGTTAAGAACACTCTTAATATTGAGGGCTATCCTTATATATTCTCCCAGTTTTCTGTTAGGGGATATCAGTGTCCCTAAATAAATGTTCGGTGGTGTCCTCCTCCACTCTGCCTATTTCACAGACCTCGTCCTGAAACTTGCCCCGGAAGTTAGCCTTAAGTTCAACATATTCAGTCTGGTTTTCATTATGAAACACGCATCCTTTATTTCCAGTTCCCTTATGTATTTGTTTTCCTCGAAGTTATCTATGAATCTCAGCTTCTTCATTTCTTTCCTCTTTCCTCTCAAAGTCTCTTGGATATCTTGATTAATTCTTATCTTTATTTACTTTTTCAGAGCGGTTTTTGGATATTCTCTTAGTCCATTAATTTCTATATCATATTTGGTGGATATGTTCAACATACTTTTTGTCCAACATAACCCATTGGGGGCTCTTAACTGATCTACTATTTCTTGTATTAATCTTTTCTCTTCCGAATTTATGATGTTGTGGAAAAGCATTATTTTCTTATAATCAATTCTGAAGGCTACTGGCCAAATGCCGGAATCCGCTATAATTCCCCAATACGGCATGCCCTTAGGTTGTTCATACATTCCTCGGAGGATCCTCTATTGCATTTTCTCTAGCGTACTTAACTAATTTTTCGTTACGTTACTCCATGTCTCTATGTTGGCAAATAAGGTTGGTACAACTACTGTTTCATAGATCTTTTTCCTTACCTCTAGTGCCGTATTTCTTACTTTTTCAACGTCCCCATATCTTCTGATTTCTCTTAGTAGCTACTCAACCTTTTGATATCTCGTTTTAATACTTGCTTCCTTTGAGCCAGTTAGTGTGTACCATTCTCCTAAGTACTTATATTCTTTCAAGCTGCTAATTGGGCCATTTTCAAGTTCTGTTCTTATTCGGACACCTGTTTTCTTTGCTTTTTTTTCTATTACTAGCACTGCTGACTTACTTGGCTTCGTATTAAAAGTAAATTTCTTAAGCTGCTCTAGGTTATGGCAGTTGCCAATTACCATTTCTATTCCTTCTTTCCTGCCTGTGGGGAACATTATGTCATCAACAAATAATAGGGATTCTATTGCTATATTTCTTATTAGAGTTACGTTCTTCCTGCTTAAATCATTCACTCTGCCAGTCACTATGCTGCACAGCTTTGGGCCGTAAATTGTACCTTGCCTCACATTTTCTGATATGTCAATTGTATCAGTTTCTCCCACTGGGCATCTTATGACTGCTTTGCCGTTTCCATTCATTTTTCTTATCAACCATGCATCTTTCCATCCTATCAATTTCCCTATTTCCTAGATGCAGTCCTTCAGATCCAGTATATCAAAACATTTAAACGCATCCCCAAACCTTACGTACGTTGGGGCTCCCAACACTGAGTTGTAGTCACTGCATTTAGGGTTATTTATAGCAGATGATCAACTGTGGATCTTCCCTCTATGCCACCACATTGGAACCGGCTTATCTTCTGGTTTAACTCATCCTTCGTTATTTCCATCCTCACTTTTTCAAATTCCTTGCTTATGTTACTTGTAATGAATATCCCTCTCTTGTTTTCTCACTCTAGTTTGCTTCCTTTTATTATACAGTGATAATATTTCCATTTTCTCCCATTCACTTCGGCGAGATATGTTTAAAACTCCTCTTCAATGTCTCCAATTAAGAGTGTCAGACTTTCAGTCATTTCTGTACCCAAAGTTTTATATTTATATTATTTATACATTGACTGTCCGGGGTGTATTTATTCTTCAGGTTCCTTACTGCTTTTTCCACTTCTTGAATACTTGACTTTTGGATTTTTTCAGTTTTTCATGTCCCACTTATGGATATCCATTTCTGGTACAGGAGATTAATTTCATTTGCTAGCCTGCCAATTTCATCTTTAGGTTTATCTAATATGAATAGATCTTTATAATATTGTTCATATTCTCTTTTAATTTCTTCAACATTTCCTATTACTTTCCCTTCCTTGCTTCTTATTGCCACCACATTGTTTGGTTTTGTGCCGTCGAGTTTTTTCTTGAAGTCCCAAAAGGCTGCTCCATTACTCCCCCTTTGGATTTTATTTCAGCTGCTGTCTCCTTTATTCTGATGCCATCTTCCTTTATTTTTTCTCTAATAATATATTCACTTACTAATTTCTCCTGCACCTGCCATAACTTACACCTTCTCAATATTTTGTCCAGTTCTGTTTGCTATTTGGTGTATTTCTGTTTTATTTGACCATTTTCTCTTGCTATGTCTACCAAGGCTTGTCTGTCTTTGCAATCTTTCAGCTTTCTTATATCTACTATATATTTTCCACTCTTGCTTCCCTCGTATACTATTCTCAAGTTCATGACCACTCTCACAGCACAGTGGTCAGAGCGCACCAGTTCAGAGGATATCCTGTATGGAGTTATTTCTTTTGTTTCATCTATTCCCATTACCTGTACTCCTCCTTCATCTTCTTCCCTTATCATTACATAGTCGATAATAGACTTCTGCATGTTTTGTATTCTTGCCCATGTTCCAGTGCATTTTTTTATGATTATTTAATAACATTAGTTTGTTTTGTTTGATTAAGTTCAGCAGTGCTTTTTCTCCTTTAGTCACTTCTTCCTTATTGTTGGAGATGACCTTTCCTATTTGGCAGTTGAAGTCTCCAATGATCATTACTTTTTCCTTGTTTTCCTCTGCTTTATTTATTTCATCTTCGATTGAGGAGTACATACTTATCAGCTGGTCATTTTTGCACTTATTTCCTGTGGGGCATATCTAACACCAAACCTTATCTTGTTTGTGCCGTTATTGATACTGACCCAGACAGCTTCATGAGTTGTGTTTTCTTCTTTAGTTTGTACAGTGACACTTGTCAGTTCCTTCTTAATTCCTATTAGGACACTTCCTCCATTCCTCCTCCTGCTGTTATAGAACACCTTGTACCCAATTATTTCCACATATTCATTTTCGTGGAGGTAAGTTTCTGTTAGGCACATTATTACTGGGTCCACCTTTTCGATTATTTCTTTCAAGGAGTCTAATTTTGACTTGATGCCCCTAATATTTACATAATGTATTCCACAGTTAGCGTATAGTCTTTTTTTTTCTTTATACTTCTTCTTGTCTTTTTACTATTGTATTTAGTCTCGCATGCCCCTATCCATACTGACCTCTACCTAGGTATGGTCCACTCATGTTGGACACTATGGTGTTTCTTACTACTTCTGCCCATGACAATGGGTTTGATATCTCTGCTTGTGTATTCCTCATTTCTAAAAAAACGTAACTTGTTCGCCACTTCTCCCATTCTCTCTTTTAACATATCCATTTCAGTTTTTACTATGTATTCTCCAGTGGTTTTCCCCATCTGGCTACTCCTTTCAAGGTTTTGTGTGCTGTAGCAACTGAAGCAGCAGCCCTTCTCATTCCATGGACAAGGTTCCCTATTTTTAAAGAACTTACACATATACTGCTCATCCTCATCTCTGCTTGATCCTTTATTCTGGCTCATAGTCAATGTGTCTCACTTTTGGGTACCTTTCCTTTCCATATATCATCATAACCCCATTTTGGCTTTTGATTCTGTGACTGTATTTACAGTTTCTACCATATTTACAGTGACCCTCTTTGAACTGCCTACATTCAAAGTTTTGGCTTACTTTATTTCCTTGTACTATAGTCCTATTCTGGGTAATGTATCTGTCACTATATTTACAGTTCCTGCCATATTTGCATTAGCCCTCTTTGTAGAACTTACATACTGTCCTTTGGCTTACCTCTTTTTTGTCCTGACTATTCTGTGATCTTTTATAGATTCCGCTTATCCACTTATGCAGGTACTCACAATACTCTCCTTTCTCACACTTTCCTGCTCTAAAGAACCTGCACTCGGCTATTGTTAGCTTATCCTTATCTTGAAATGCACTTTGATTTTCCTGTGATTCTTTGGTTTCTTTCAATCCCCTCTGTTGATCATGTTCCGTGTTCAGGGCTTCGCTCTTTGAGCATTGCTCGTCGTCAGGATTAGGTGAGTTACTCTCTGGTCTGGACGTTATTTTAGTGGGCCTTTCTATGGTTGTACCTTCTTTGTTTTCCATATCCTTCACTAAGTTTTCATTTATGGTTTTCAGGTCTTCTATGAGACTCCATTGATTAGTGACTGTCCTGTTTTCTGCAATTTCTCCAGTTGCCTTTTCTAAATTTTCTTTGCATGATCTGCAATCTTCTTTGAGTAATTGTAGTTCATCTTCCATTAATTTGTTTTTCTTTTTTACTTTCTCTGCATTTTTTATTCCATCATACACCATTTTTTTCCAAATTCTTGTTGATCAGGGATTTGTCCTCTATCTCCTTTCTCATAGCAATTACCTCATCCTAGCTTGCAGACCCTTTTTGCCTGAACCCTCTCTTGCATTCTACACACAACCCAGTATTTTCTTCCTCACGGCAACTCATGCAGTACCAGTATAGGCCTTTTACTTTTCTGTCATTTTGATTGACCTCAAGAAATTCTTCATTTGAGGCTTGTTTAGGCCTGTGCTTCCACCTATACACTGAATGCAGAACCATTTTTTGCATTTATCACACTCGTCACTTTCGTACTCTGGGCCTAGCTGGACCTTGCATTGTCAACACGGGCATGACTCCTCCCTTTCACTTGTTGTGTCCTTCTGGGTGGACGTAGCTAAAAAATCGTTGCCATTGTCAAAATCTATTAGTTTACTGTTTTCATCTAAAAGACCTACTTTGGAACATTCTTCGATGTCTAACAAGGAGATGTCACTCCTCTCAAGAGTTTTTTCTGTTACTTCTTTTAATTTGGCTTTTTCTGAAGGTTTGACACGTCTACCCTTGGAGTTCGTTCTAACTTCAATTTTCATGACTTGTTATTTACCACCTTCCACCATGTTTGCTTCCCTGACAACGCTGAATGTCTCCACCAACAACACACCTGTACCTTACCTTTTAATCCCGATCTGAATTCTCCCTCCACTAATCAATTACTTTTCATCACTCCTCCCTCTAGCTGTTTTGACATTAATAAAACTGGTACCCACTTTTAATTAGGACAATTTACAATTCCTAAAGCTACCTTATCAAGAAAGGTAGCAGAATGTATGCGTGGTGCTGATCCAAATGTCATGGCTAACCAAAAGTTAGGAAAAAAGCCTACTCTTCCTGTAAAACTCAAGGAGCAGCTTGTAGAATACTGCCTGTTAATGGAGAGGAAATTCTATGGACTTGCACGTGGTGACATATGGCGGATGGCTTATCAACTGACAGAAAAATTGTCTCAACAATCCATTCAGTAACAAAATAACTGGCAAAGTGTAGTTTGATCAATTCATGCACAGACACAAGCAGTCGGTTTCAACAAAGAGAGCATAATGAGCTTTTTTGATCTGTTGGAAAATGAATACTCAATAAAGAAATATCCTCCCAATCGTGTCTATAATGTTGACGAGACTGGCCTTAGTATTGCTCAGAGTAAACTGCCACATGTTGCTGGAAAGAAAGGAATAAACAAATAGGTGCTCTCACTGCTGCAGAGAGAGGGAGTCTTGTGACCATCATCGCATGTATGAGTGTAGGAAGGGACTTTGTTCTCCCCATGATGATCTTCCCCGCAACAACTGGACTGACAGGCTGATGAATGGAGCACCTCCTAGAGCTGCGGGGAGATGTCATCCTTCAGGCTGGGTTCATTCTCATCTTTTTACGGATTGTTTCTCCCATTTCATTGACCACGTTAAGCCTTCAGCTGAATCCCCAATTATGCTCATCCTGGACGGCCACTATTCCCACACCAGAAACCATCGTTGCCAATTTAGCAGAGCTTTCCACATTGGCCGATAGCTTTACTACGAACTGCTTCCGCGAATTTTAGCTGTCATAGTAGTGCAATAATGATACAATTGCTCTAATATTTGTGTATATTGCAAATGGATAAACGAAAATAACTTATTTCCTAGGGATATTTTTTTTTTAAGGTTTTGTCCCGAGTTTTGGCGGGTAAACACAGACTAATTGGCAACAGTGATCTGGACCCCGATGTTATTTTGAGAGCAAGAGAACACCATGTTAGCCTTGTGTGTCTGCCACCTCACACTACCCACATGCTTCAACACTTGATCGTGCATTTATGGGACCCCTAAAGACATACTATAGCGAAGAAGTCAGATGGGCACTGAGAAATAGTGGTATGGACACCTATGACATTGCAGAGAAGTTTGGGAAGGCATACCTTAAATTACAGACAGGGGCAATAGTAGTCAAAGGTTTCAAATGTAATGGAATCTTTCCACTAGACAGTGGTGTTTTTGATGACTTAGATTTTGTTGCGGCTGAACACGAGGAAACACAGGCTACTGAATATGACAACAGATTTCTACAGCAGCAAGTCCATCACCATCAGCAGGTCCATCAACAGCAGCAGGCCCATCAACTGCAGCAGGCCCATCAACAGCAGCAAGTCCATCAACAGCAGCAGGCCCATCAACTGCAGCACGTACTCCCATACCTAAAGAATTTAGCTACTTTGATGAAATGCTGTTCCTCGGCGATCAAGAAACCCATGCAGAGTCCATTAACACCATGGATAGTAAGGGTGATTGCCTTGAATCACAGGAAATTGCAAATGTGAGTAGCAATTTCATATATTTATTTTTCAAGATATTAATCTAAAAGTATAGCCCAATGATCAAGAAATATTAAGAAAAACTATTTAAATGGTTTGTTCCACCATTCTTGTTTAAGTATTAAAAATACTTTTTAATACTAACAAAATAGATCAGAAATTTTTCCATAATTTAACTTATGTATGATTTAACTAATGCTTGCGACTTCGCCAAGGAATAGCACCTTCATTATTGAAATAATCACAGTATTGATCCCTATTCATTTTAGCCACCAATAAAGCTTCGGCTATACAACTATCTTTTGTATTTTGCAAACCTTCATAAATATTCACTCGAATCAGAATCTTCCATATTTATGTGTTCATCCAAAAAATTTTCTATATTCTTCTTTTTTGCCAGATAATTATGTCAATAGCTACAAGCTAGCTCAATTATCCTCTCTTTTTCTGGTGGTACATTAATATGCTTTTGAAGTACGACTCAATCTATAGTTGAAAACTTGTTGTTGCTCATCCAATTCAGACTGTGAATAGGGCTTCATTAAGTTCTCTGACATTGGATAAGTATTATCTGCCACAAATGTGAACGGCAGTTCTTTATCACTGTTTGGCAAGCATCGAGGTTTAGGGATGTGTAGATGGCCTTCATTGAACGTCCTTCCAAATTAAGATACAGTTAACACACCACCGTCAGATACTCTGCCATTGACACCAACATCCACCATCAACAATTGCCATCATGACAATGCTGAAAGTCTTCTTATGATTAAAGTAAAACGAACCAGAATTCGCTACTTTCTTTTTCTCCACACGTTTTGAATCTATGGCCCCAGGGCAGTTAGGAAAATTCAATCTTTCATAGAATTCATTGGCTACTACTTCCAACTCATGCGGTGATTTTGGTAGCGGTAACAAAGCGAAATATATTATTGTTAGTTTATAACTCCATAATACAAGTTAAATTTTGCTATTGATTTTATTTATATAAATTCAAATTGTATGGCGGTATGTAAATATACACAGTTGGCATTAGCTATAATTATTATTATCAAGTAGGCGGCAATTCTCCACTGGTAGAGTAAAATGCTATAAAACCAAGGACACCAGCGGGGAATTCAGTCCCAAGAAGAAATGCGAAAAAAAATTAATAAATGAAAAAGTCTGCGGGTACAAATGAGCCTCCCTACTTTTTCGGGAAATCTTAAGAAGTATGGGGAAAATAGCTACTTTTCATCACGCAAACATAAAACTGAACATAAGCTTTACATAGTTTCTATATATATGATATTAGCGACCATATAATATATATATATATATATATATATATATATAATATATAATATATATATCAGATAAATATATATCTATATATATATATATATATATATATATATAAATATAGATATATATATGTATATATATATGTATAAAATATTATATCATTTAGTATTTATCGCTCCTGGTCCCTCCGGTAAAAAGAGGAAGACATTGGATGAGATGTCTCTTGCTTGCAAACGCCTTCGAGAGAGTGACGATCATGAAAAAGTTGCATCTGCTTGGGCCTGTGAATTAAGGAATACTGACCCTATGCAGGCTGTGTACGCAAAGAAAGTTATCAATGATATTTTTCTCGAAGCTCGACTGGGTACACTGCACCGAAATTCAGTTGTCATTAATGGACCGTCCTTGAGACCAACAGTAAAGCTAAAGCTATTAATGTTTCCAATTCTGCCCCTGATAATAACCAATACCATTACTTTCCTGTAATTGATGCAGCTCCAAATGTCCAAGCACAATCTGAGTCAATTGTCATTTCATCTTACATTTTATATTTTCAAACCTAGGATTACTTAATACTATATTACTGGACAAAAACGTTGTTTTTATTCACCTTTATATATCCTTTCAGACACTTGATTAAAGCTTTGCAAGTATCTATGATGATTTGGCCAATGGACTGTGGAGATATAGCAACATCAAATTTCAGGGGTTTAAAACAAATTCCAGTGATAAGGTAGCGTAAGGTTACAGAAAAATGCTGACTAACTGGGATGGCATCTCTCTTATTTGTGTTGAGTTTCATTATTAATGGTGTCACCATACCCAATAATTCATCAAAGATATCACTGTCCATCCTCATATAATATTTAAAATCACTTGGCGCACTACATTAAGTTCGTTGCGTAAATTTTCCTGGCTAAATAAGTTCCTTTGTTCATGCCATTCTTTCATCCAAAACCGCCTTTTCTTTTCCTTGGGGCCATCACAAAATAACAATGCCACAGACACGCAGGCCATATCTGTGTCAGAGAGCATGTTTTCCCTGTAACTACCTGGCGAGAAGTGAAGGTATTGACAATATTATTGAGCTGTGTGTGGCCAACTACTAAATATTGAACCAATCTTATTGACGTCAAAATATTGATCGTGTGTGGAGGCCTGTAGGCTGCCCGCACACGGGACACCGAGTAGCGGCAAACTGCCTTCAGACGAGACACTATTTCTGCCTGCAGACGAGACACTATTTCTGTCCGCGACAGCTGAATTTCTAACAGTGTCAACATGGATAATGACTACTGTTGATGTTGCATGTGTTTGCGCTTTGCTATTGAAGGGAAAGAAACCGCTAAAGATATTTATAAAATATTTAGCTTCATATTTTACTACGCTGCAAGGAGCTGTAATAGGAGTATGATAAGATTTAGAAATATAAATGATATATTAACTTGTGTGATGAAACAGAAATAAAGAGGGCACTGTTTATGTATATACTGTCGACATACTATACATGTTAAAAAAAAATTGACATATATTCTTCCCCTTCTCTTCCTAAGCAATTATTAATTCCTTTGTTTTAGAGAATATATAACAGTAATGTACAGTATACAGTTGCATAACATTATCTTCGCATCTACGAAGATACCAATATATATATATATATATATATATATTATATATATATATATATATATATATATATATATATTGGTAATCTTCGTAGACGCGAAGATAATGTTATGCAACTGTATACTGTACTTTACTGTTATATATTCTCTAGTACAAAGGAATTAATAATTGCTTAAGAAGAGAAGGGGAAGAGTATATGCCAATATTTTTTTAACATGTATAGTAGTATGTAGGCTATATATATAGTTTTTTTTATGCATGTATGATGTATGGAGCAGCATTATATATTTTTATTATAAAGGAATTTACAAATCTTTACTTTTTCTTTTTTATCCCCTGTTGTGAGAAATCCACTTATCGGAAACAGCCTCACATACTTCTGTCCATAATTTACCTTTTATATGCTTATCACTATATACCTTTACTGTTCAATAGACACAATCAATCAATCTGTAAAATCATGGTCTTCTCTGCACCTCCGTAATCAAAGATTCACAGTCAACAATCCCTCTACATGTCATTGTGACACTATTGGTCTGTACACCCCTCTGCCAATCAATCACCTAATGCAGCCAAAGTATCTAGACCACAAAGTCGTTCGTGTGCGCGCTCTGATTTGAAATAGCGTTTTTTATCCTCGGCCACTAGTGGCGAGCGACTGTGGTGTGGCCAAGAAAATAGACACAGTAGCCACTCCATAGCAACTCTTTTAGTCGTGTCGACTGCTTGTGGCTCGTCTGCGGCCTTCTGTTTATACATATGTGTTCAATATATTTTTTAGTGGTTGGCCACTTAGTCGGCCAACCACTTTCCAATAAAAGTGTCCCGTGTGCCGGCAGCCTAACACTAAGAAATGGCCTTGCCTGGAAGGACGAGAGTTACTAAAAACAAGAATCCACGGCAGAAGGCCGATATTACTGAAAAAGGAGGAATTTACATAAACTCTGGACTTTAGTTTTAAATGCTCTATATTTATAATTAGTTACGGGTAGGTCCAGGAATTAATGAGGTGGTTGATTGTCAGCCCACGGGAAACATGTGGTTGGGAAATGAACCAGACACGGAGATCAGAATTTGCACAAAAAGGGTTATTTCAATGCAAGCCTTATTCCAGAGGGTTCCCAATTTTTCCTACAATCAGGCACGGTGTTTGTCTGCAAAGAGATTGCATTCTAGCATCAGTACTAAGGCGAGAAACACATGGGAAATGTTACACACTACTTGCTTTTAGCATAAAATATTACAACTCACTCAAGGGGCATGAAACGACAGGGAGCTTATACAGAAAGGACCATTATGTTGCTTGAATTAACTAGGGGAAGATGTTTACTAGCATCACAAGGGTATTAATCACAGCACTGAACCAAAATTGGGGAGTGAGAAGCTGAACAAAGAAGGGGGGAAAGTTGCCTGGGAAGAATGGAAATGAAATACAGACAAGAGGCAAAAACGATTCACTGACTGCACTAAATTTACATCTCACAGTACCTGGAAATCCTGGGTCTGGTAGTCTTCTCATCTGTTGATATTTCTGTGCACTATGGAAGTATAAGAACACTTGTGGGATCCCCCAGAGGAGGCAGGGGAGCAAAAAGGTGTGAAGTGGAGTCTGCAGGGCTTGAGAAAGTTTCGAGCTTTTCTGAGCTCCTGGGAATGTCTGAGCTTTCTGAGGCAGAGCTGAATCGAAGCTTGTGAGTTTTGACGTACTATCACTATTCGCAAAGGTACCAATTGATGATCTACTGGAGTTTTTATCTGAATTTTTATCTGAATCATTAGAAAACACACAGCTGGATATCCTATTTTCTAAAAGCACAATAATTGAACTGATTAAACTGTGTGTGAGAGAATGTAAATTTGAATTTGACGGAAAGTCTTACTCACAAAATTTTGGTATGGCAATGGGAAACCCTCTGTCCCCAGTGCTAAGTAACTTATATATGGAGCTTTTGAAAAGAAAATATTAAACAACCTAATTCCGCGCAATGTTTGATTTATATGTTGACGACATAATTTGTGTATAGCCAGGGAATGAAGATGTGAATAATTTTTTTGCTAGGTTAAATCAATTAGTACCATTA
The DNA here is from genome assembly GCF_015104395.2 of Macrobrachium nipponense. Classification (NCBI taxonomy): domain Eukaryota; kingdom Metazoa; phylum Arthropoda; class Malacostraca; order Decapoda; family Palaemonidae; genus Macrobrachium; species Macrobrachium nipponense. The sequence goes on along the minus strand of NC_087215.1, from coordinate 49,630,061 downwards.
ATTAAATTTACCATGAAAATGGAAAAAGATGGATGCCTACCCTTTTTGGATGTCCTTATACGGAGAAATAGTAGTGGGTTTAAATATAGTGTTTACAGAAAACCTACTAATATTTCTTCTTATGCACAAATCTATTTTGGACAAAACAATAAGGTGAAAAAATAAGTGTTTGCATCTATGTTTCTAAGAGCACTACGGGTAAGTAGCCCAGAATATATAGATGAGGAAATAGATAAGATTCGGAATACAGGCAAGAAACTGAAATATCCAGACAGTGTACTAAACAATGCATTAGAAGCGGCAAAAAGAACCATGTATCAACACCAAAAAGAACTTTACAACACAAAAAATTTGCTTGTATTGCCTTATAATAATAATATGAAAGATATCCCCCATCTCCTGAAGAATTTTGGTGTTCATGTCGCTTTTAAAAACAATAAAACAATGAAACAGGTACTTATCAAGAACTCCCCAGAAAATACTAAAGGATGTGTATATAAAATCCCATGTAAGTCTTGTGACAACTTTTACATTGGTCAAACGGTTAAAGCACTGTAAAAGAGAATAGAACAACATAAAAAATGTGTGAGATATGCGCAGGGAAATATTGGTATTTCTGTACATGTTAGTGAGAACAATCATGCTATTAACTGGGAAGGGGCAAAAAAGATTGTGTTCTAATAGTGTAATGGAAAGGAATATAATTGAATCTAGCTTTGTAAAAGAAAGTTACAACAGTAATATGAACATCAGTCAATGAATGTATAAACTTGAGCCTTTAATATAAAAAAAATTGTAAACTGTTTAAATTTTAAGGTAGGCAGTAGAGATGTATGGAAATAGGATTATTATATTTGTAAACACAGTAAGGGGACGGTAGTGGTAATGAGATTTCCAAACCCGCCTCCCTGACACCTGTCAGGTGTGGACTTGTTGTCTCCTACGGTGGGTACGTTTATCGGTAGTTTCTCTTGAGAATTTATTGAAAATTTTAACCAAATGAATTTTGGAAGCCACTCCAACCTTGACACTTGCGTGTGGGTGGATCTGCAGTCTCAAACGGTTGTGTGTATGTCATACTATCTCTGTAGTATATATATATGTGACTTCTAATACTATGTATCAGTCCTTCGTCAATGGCTTGGAAATAAAGTCGAAACCGGTCAGGACCTATACCCCGCCTCTTATTTTTCATCTGTGGATATGTGCGATATATACATACATACATATAAGGAAGGCGATATCCGTCGGCAACGAGGGCCAGAAGGTACATGTAGAACGGGTGACAAGGAGACAACTAGTTGACAGGAAAGATCATTTATTTGCCAACGCGTTTCGTAACTAGTAGCTTGTTACATCATCAGGGCTGAAATAAATTGGAAAAACGAGTTAAAATACATGTCACATAATTAAAACATATAAAAACAACAATTCGTAACTGAAAAGTTCCTATACTAGTTAAAATTGTAAAAAGAGGAAAAAATAATAGTAATATAAAGGAGGCAAACAATAGTATTAAAAAGCACCTGCTCTGTCAGAAGATGACAGCTGAATGACACGGAGGGAAGGCAGAGCCACGAAGAAAACATGCTCACGCCAAATACAGAGGTACAGAAGTGGTGTGTGAGTTCAATCCTGGCGCCAACTGCTTAATGAATGAGGACTCAAGAATGGGCAGTTCGTGCAAGTGGCTTGTTTGGCCCAAGAATAGAAAAGTCAGTGTATTTGATATTAACATGGCAGATTTTTTAATGATTTCTGATGTTAGAGAATTCAGGGTTGGACAATATATAGCCAGTACGATGACTAACACCTCTATGTGAGTCGGCTCTGACCAAAAGATTGTTGAAGGTCAGAGCTGACTCACATAGAGGTGTTAGTCATCGTACTGGTTGTAAATTGTCCAACCCTGAATTCTCTAACATCAGAAATCTTTAAAAAATCTGCCATGTTGATATCAAATACACTGACTTTTCTATCTTGGGCCAAACAAGCCACTTACACGAACTGCCCATTCTTGAGTCCTCATTCATTAAGCAGTTGGCGCCAGGATTGAACTCACACACCACTTCTGTACCTTGTTTAATTTGGCGTGGAGCATGTTCTTTGTGGCTCTGCTTCCCTCCGTGTCATTCAGCTGTCATCTTCTGACAGAGCAGGTGCTTTTTAATACTATTGTTTGCTTCCTTTATATTACTATTATTTTTTTCCTTTTTTTACAGTTTTAACTAGTTTAGGAACTTTTCAGTTACGAATTGTTGTTTTTATATGTTTTAATTATGTGACATGTATCTTAACGCGTTTGTCCAATTCATTTCAGCCCTGATGATGTAAAACGCTATTAGTTACGAAACGCGTTGGCAAATAAATGAATCTTTCCTGTCAACTAGTTGTCTCCTTGTCACCCGTTCTACACATACATGCAATGTATTTATATATATATATATATATATATATATATATATTATAATATATATATATATATATATATAGATATAAATTATAATAATATATATATTATTTATAATATATATCTATTATATAATTATAATTTGTGCATGCCCAGTAGCCGCCCCCCCACCATATTCAGCAGTGCCCCCCATTAATAGGTGGCTCCCCATTAATAGACTCCCAGTTACACCTATGGTGTGCTTCCAGAGGCAACCTAGCCAGCGCTAACCCAATCACTGAAGAGGTGAAGCAGAGCCTTCTTACATCCATTACCGAGTAGTCCCGCCCTTGGAATTCTGAAATTTCCAAAAGCACCTTTGAAACCACTTTCCAAATATAAATCATAGGAGGCGAACAGCATTAAATATATTGTTAAAGATCTGAGTGATCAAGCAAAATCAATAAAAAAAAAGTGAAAAATAGTAAGTGAAGACTCCGAAACTGATGTCACGCCCAAACAGTATATGAACTGTCTTTCCTAATAAGGGAAAATCGATTCCAACACCAGTGGTAAACAAACCTGTCACTCCTAATGGACTGTAACATGAATGAAATTTTGGCAATCGCGTCATAAACATAAGTTACATATTTCCAAGGATTATTTATATTATTAGGTTGAGAGCAAAATGGAACCTTAAGAATGCTACAGCTTAAGTAAATGTGGCTTAAATCACCATTTAAATACCACAATTGCTGTTCAGGTTGACATTATATATTTCAAGCACATCCGTTCCATTGAGTAATTGCTAAGGAGTAGGAGGAGGAGGACCGCAATGTTGATGGTGGGTAGCGATGTAACCAAGAAGTAAGTAGGTTGATTGATCCAGTCGAGAACCGTCTGCTACCAACAATAATGTGGGACAAGGAGGGAGAACACCCTCCCTCTAGTAAGTCTTCATGTACGGTGGTAGGAGTGGAAGAGTCGTCTTCCTTGGACTGGAACTAACTTCTGCGTTCAATAAGGCCCTGCCGTTTTCGACTGCTGTCTTTACTAACTTCTGGAGAAACGTACAAGTACGATTGTTTAAATCCAACAAGCAGTTTCCCATGAGAAACCAAAAATTGTTACCCGAATTGATGGGTATTTTACCACTAAAAGAAATAATAAAGGTTTATCATGGGATACTGATTACATAACTGTTTAAAAATCCAACCGAGTTAAGGTATTATTTTACAATAGTTCCAACTCATTATCATATAATAATTAAAGTATTTTAGATGCATTTGGCATAAGAATGTTTCAACTTTGTCTCTGAAATGTTTTTGCGGAAATTCACCATATCCGAGATATGAATGTATTATAATCATCATCCTCGGAAAATTTCTGTGTTTTTTGTTTACTTTAACACGGACCACATTTGTTTGTGCTTTGATGCCAGTTTTTTTTTTTTTTTTTTTTTTTTTTTTTCTTTTTTTTTTTTTTTTTTTGTTTTTTTTTGTTTGTTTAGAACTGCATTGTGGCTCTGATGCGAATTTTTCCCCCTTCAAATTGCATTGTGGGTAGTTATGTGTTATGTCTAGGAGTCACGTGACCTGGTGAAAATCTTGCAGGTGTCAAGAAATTTTTTTCTTGATGTCATTTTTGTTCAAGTCTTGCGTAGAGTGAAGATGTGTCTAGTCTGTGTTCATTTTGTAAATTTGATTATTTTCGCTTAATTCATGATTTATATAAAAATTAAACAAAATGTGTTGATTTTTTTAAGACAATGGGGAGTGTTTGTTACCTGCAGCAGTAAAATGTTTGATGCGTAACAAGCAGTGTACATTTAGAAAGGATAAAAACGTTTGACGCTGTACCGGTTGCTTCTGACAAAAGAAAAAAAGAATATTGTAATTTTGTTATAAGTGTTCGGAAAGGCACATTTTTAGATAAAGTTAAATTGCCGGTATGGAAATTGCTGAATGCTGATTTTTCTTTGCCAGAAAGGAGGAAGAAGAAGCGTCGAAGTGTAATCATGGCTGTGATTGTATTCTGTTCTTTATTTCAAGCCTTTCCCTGTTTTTTGATGGTTTCCTAGTGATGTAGAGTTGCTACAGGGAATCATAAAGGTATAAGGAACCAATAACTGTAAAGAGTTTATAGTTGTGTTTAGACTTAGTTGCCTTTTGAGGATAAAAAGTGGATCAGTGGTCCGTCATTCATCGCCGGAAAGGCTGCATGCCCCGAGGCTATGAGTGACGTAATCCGTGAGACCGCCCAACGATGACGTCACGATTCTATCCTCAAATCAGGAGAAAGGACTCCATTTGATTGATTTTTTCAAGCAAACCTGACAATGAAACAGTTTGTAGTGTAATTTTTGAGAATCTTGGAATTGAAACTTGCGACTTGGTAGGATTCCAGTTGATGCCTAGGAATAGGTTTATCATGAAATTCAGCTCGCGCGTTACAAATGAAAAGTGCATACGATGAGAGGGAACTTCAGATCGGCAATGGGATTACTGTGAAAATAGTGAACATGGGAGCAAGCTACTCCTTTGTATCAATCAGATACGCACCTTTTGACATGGACAACCAGATGATACAATCCGTACTTGAAGGATATGGAAGGGTAATATGGATAAGGAATAACCAACACACGCTAGGAAAAGGAAACTATTGAAAGGGATAAGAACAGCAAAAATGGAAATCAAGAATAACATTCCATCGTCTATTAGGATAGCAGGACATTCGGTGTCATTCACGTACAGCGGACAGAGCAGAACCTGCTATAAATGTGGAAGTGAAGATCATCTAGTAGAAAACTGTGTTACAGAGAAGACCTTACGGGAGGAATAGACGGATAAGAAACGCACTTCCCGGAAATAGGAAAATGGGACAGAAAAGCGAAGGAGAATCCAGGATTTAGCGTAAAACGTCAAACTCAAGATTGCACTGGTGATAATGGAAAACATTTAAAATTGAACCAAGATAAAGAAATTCAAAATGCTGAAGATAACAAAGATGCTAACTCAAAATATTTAATTGATAAAGGACAATGTCTCGGGTGACATATTAATGAATCCGATAATGAAGACATGCATATAAATGAGTCCGATAGTGAAGATGTAACTGTATCTGAATATGGGATACAAAACAACATTGTAAAGGAAAAAGAAACCGAGAAGTCTGATGAAACGGAAATAGAAACAATAGTGGAGATTCATCGTGAGCGAAATGATACGGAATTGTCAAGTATGGAAGCAGAAGCAGTATAGGGAAAACCAGTCATGAGGAAGCGATCAGGAATAATTTCGACGAAAACATGACAACTTAATACAACGATATAGCAGAAGACATGTTGATTGATGAAAGCCTGGAAAGGGAAATGATGAACGAAGCTGATGACGTTGAGAAGCGGATTGACGAATTTAGTCACAAAGAACAAAGTGAAGATAGGAATACTGAAAAGTGGAAAGTACTTGTGGAAAATAATGGGAATATGGTTATATCAAAAAGTAAAGACAGTAATGACAAGATACATAGAAATGATGAGGGAAATTTGAAGGATGATCGTGAAAGAAAACGACGAAAGGTGAATAGTAAAAATACAAGCTCGTAATGGATAAGTGGGTGGTTTGCCTTCTGTCACCGAGACGTGAAACTGCTGCTCTTCCGCTCGTACTGCTACAGTATCTATGTATCTGGACCGTGCTATGGATGTTCCCTCTGGACGAACTATACCCGAGAGACCATGAGACGCGTCACTGTTATGCACAATGACATTCTGAGACGCCTCACAAACACTCCCCGCTACCACTCCGCCACACAGATGTTCACAGAAAACCGTCTGGACAATTTAAAAATCATTGTTAGGCGAACAATGTCCAGTCTGGTAACCCGAGTGAGAAACAGCAGCAACTCGCTCATACAAAGCATCCTAAGGAGTGAAGCAAGAAGATCTAAATTGTGGGAAAGATGGGAAAATGAGGCCTTTGTCCCCTAAAGGACTTAATCTCTGTATTGGCAAGATGTCATCTGCAGTTTTTGTCATTATTACATTTATTGCTGTTATTTTAATTTTTCTTTATTAATGTGATTACTATCAAGTTAAAGTTTTTTTTTTCCATTCAATTTTCGTATTTACCCCTCTGGACCTGACTACTGTAACCACCTAAGGTCTCTAGTTGAAATTTAAGTTATATAATTTTGTGCACTAACTGTTATTACTCTCAATGCATATTTTTTTTTCTCACCAATATTATTACTGTTATTACCAGTATTATGATTACTAGCTTTTATGCTACGTCAGCTATTTTGTGGATAAGTGCCGATTATTCATTTTCTTTTTCTTTTTTATCATGTCTCATGTATCTAGATTGTGTATGTTACTGTCTGTATTTTGTATATTCAATGTATATGGCCCTGAGCTGAAATAAAGCATATTATTATTATTATTATTATTATTATTATTATTATATTATTATTTTATTATTATTATTATGGCGCTGACGGTAGCCACCTTAAACGTAAATGGGCTTAATGTAGTTAACAAACAGATGTGCGTTGACTCTCATGAGAATTCACAGAATTGATGTATTGATGTTGCAGGAGCATAATATTAAAAATGTCAAAGACTTGATTTATCAATCTAATGATTATGATGTCTTTATTAACTGTTGTACTAATTTGAAAGATCTTGAATCAGGAAATGGATGGAGATGGACAAGTAATTAGTGTTAAGATTGAGTTTAATCATTCCTCTGCTGAACTTGTACGCTCCATCAGGAACAAACAAAATACCAGAACGAAAAGAATGATTTCGAAATAATTGTTATTTTATTTAAGGAATAACAGTGAAAACTTAATATTAGGTGGAGATTTTAACTGTGTGACCTTTCTTCGAGACAGTAGTTCATAAAATGTTCATTTACAGTCAAAAGCTCTAAGGAACTTGATAAAGCAAGTAGGATCGAAAGGTAAAAAACCATGGGTTGTTACAAGTAACCTGAATACACTTTTGTTAAAAAAAACTACGGGTCAAGAATAGACAGTATATG
>NC_087215.1:49598561-49622130 GCF_015104395.2 Macrobrachium nipponense | reverse complement strand
CATATACTGTCCTATTCTTGACCCGTAGTTTTTTTTAACAAAAGTATATTCAGGTTACTTGTAACAACCCATGGTTTTATCTTTCGATCCTACTTGCTTTATCAAGTTCCTTAGAGCTTTTGACTGTAAATGAACATTTTCTGAACTACTGTCTCGAAGAGGAGGTCACACATTTAAAATCTCCGCCTAATATTAAGTTTTCACTGTTATTCCTTAAATAAAATAACAATTTATTTCGAAATAATTCTTTTGCGTTCTTGGTATTTTGTTTGTTCCTGATGGAGCGTACAAGTTAACAGCAGAGGAATGATTAAACTCAATCTTAACACTAATTACTTGCCCATCTCCATCCATTTCCTGATTCAAAGACCTTAATGCTAAGACACTTTCTAATATATATATATATATATATATATATATATATATATATATATATATATATATTCAGCATTTTGAATTTCTTTTATCTGGTTCAATTTTAAATGTTTTCCATCATCACCAGTGCAATCTTGAGTTTGATGTTTTACGCTAAATCCTGGATTCTCCATCGCTTTTCTGTCCCATTTTGCTATTTCCGGGAAGTGCGTTTCTTATCCGTCTATTCCTCCCTTAATGTCTTCTCTGTAACACAGTTTTCCACTAGATGAACTTCACTTCCACATTTATAGCAGGTTCTGCTCTGTCCGCTGTACATGGATGAGACCGAATGTCCTGCTATCCTAAAGGCCTGTCCACACGATCGGGCCTGATCGGCGGACTTCCCCTCTAACGGGCACACTTGACGGGCAAAACCGTCAAATTTGTCCCGATGGGTCTTGTAGCAAAATCACCATGGTGGTGCCCGATGGCTTGAGCTTCGACCCTGGCAGACGTACGTTAACCATATACATTTCTTTTACTGAGCCATTCTTTGCACCATATTCTCTTCTTTTTCATCATACACAAAGCAATTATCATGCTACACTATCTTCTCCTTTGCGGTAGGCACCATGTTTATCGTACCGCACTGAACACACTACTGGCATCGTCGGGCTCGCCCACCTCTCCATCGCCTCACCCGTGTGGACAACATTCACGAATAAGTCCGCCAGAATATGCCCGTCAACCCCGGAGCAGCACGCCGATCAGGCCCGGTCGTGTGGACAGGCCTTAACAGACGATGGAATGTTATTCTTGATTTCCATTTTTGCTGTTCTTATCCCATTCAATAGTTTCCTTTTCCTAGTTTGTGTTGGTTATTCCTTATCCATATTACCCTTCCATATCCTTCAAGTACGGATTGTATCATCTGGTTTCCCATGTCAAAAGGTGCGTATCTGATTGATACAAAGGAGTAGCTTGCTCCCATGTTCACTATTTTCACAGTAATCCCAATGCCGATCTGGAGTTCCCTCTCGTATGCACTGATGAACTTTTCATATGTAACGCGCGAGCTGAATTTCATGATAAACCTATTCCTAGGCATCAACTGGAATCCTACCAAGTCGCAAGTTTCAATTCCAAAAATCTCAAAAATTACACTACAAACTGTTTCATTGTCAAGTTTGCTTGAAAAAATCAATCCAATGGAGTCCTTTCTCCTGAGTTGAGGATAGAATCGTGACGTCATCGTTGGGCGGTTTCACGGATTACGTCACTCATAGCCTCGGGGCATGCAGCCTTTCCGGCGATGAATGACGGACGACCACTGATCCACTTTTTATCCTCATAAGACAACTAAGTCTAAACACAACTATAAACTCTTTACAGTTATTGGTTCCTTATACCTTTATGATCCCTGTAGCAACTCTACATCACTAGGAAACCATCAAAAGACAGGGAAAGGCTTGAAATAAAAAACGGAATACAATCACAGCCATGTTTACACTTCGACGCTTCTTCTTCGTTCTTCCTCCTTTCTGGCAAAGAAAAATCAGCAATTTCCATACCGGTAATTTAACTATCTAAAAATGTGCCTTTCCGATCACTTATAATAAAATTACAATATTTTTTTTTTCTTTTGACAGAAGCAACCGGTACAGCGTCAAACGTTTTTATCCTTTCTAAATGTACACTGCTTGTTACACATCAAACATTTTACTGCTGCAGGTAACAAACACTCCCCGTTGTCTTAAAAAAAAAACAATACATTTTGTTTCATTTTTATATAAATCATGAATTAAGCGAAAATAATCAAATTTACAAAATGAACACAGACTAGACACATCTTCATTCTACGCAAGACTTGAACAAAATGACAAGAAAAAATGTCTAACACCTGTAAGATTTTCACCAGGTCACGTGACTCCTAGACATAACACTCAACTACCCACAATGCAATTTGAAGGGGGGGAAATTCGCATCAGAGCCACAATGCAGTTCTAAACAAAAAAACAAACACACATCAAAGCACAAACTGTGTCCGTGTTAAAGTAAACAAAAACAGAAATTTTCCGAGGATGGTGATTATATATACATTCATATCTCGGATATGGTGAATTTCCGCAAAAACATTTCAGAGACAAAGTTTAAACATTCTTATGCCAAATGCATCTAAAATACCATAATTATTATATGATAATGAGTTGGAACTATTGTAAAATAATACCTTAACTCGGTTGGATTTTTAAACAGTTATGTAAATCAGTATCCCGCCCATGATAAAACCTTTATTATTTCTTTTAGTGGTAAAATACCCATCAATTCGGGTAACAATTTTTGGTTTCTCATGGGGAAACTGATTGTTGGATTTAAACAATCGTACTTGTACGTTTCTCCAGAAGTTCGTAAAGACAGCAGTCGAAAACGGCAGGGCCTGATTGAACGCAGAAGTTAGTTCCAGTCCAAGGAAGACGACTCTTCCACTCCTACCACCGTACATGAAGACTTACTAGAGGGAGGGTATTCTCCCTCCTTGTCCCACATTATTGTTGGTATGGACGCAAGGTCGGTATTATTTTATTTATGGACACTAATAATGTAGCGTATTTTAACTTAGTTCACTATGTTAAGGAAGGGATAACAAAACACTTCTTCTCAATACATTATTGTCGCTATTGCATACTTACAGAAAAAAACAAAAATTAAGTTTTTACCTCGAATTTTTCCAAAGTCGGGAGAGGTGTTCCTCTACGGTAATGTTTACTTTTAATGAGCCCTCTAACTTACTTTCTTACGCAAACAAAAGCAGTTCCAGTTATCATTATTGGCTGAGAGGTGTGGCATCGTTATGACGTCATGGGTTTCATAACCAATTACGAACGACTTTAGTCGAAAACTAAGTTTCACTAGCATTGCAGCGGAGTAATAAAGTTACCTGTCCAGTGTCCAGTGGTATCCTTGTTTGACTGAATACTCGAATAATGAAGCAAAAACCGGCATTTTGTCTTCCTGTAGGTATGGCAGAGGTAGTGGCTGGCCCTTCTGGCATTAATTTTGACAGACCTTCGATTTCCTACCGATTGTTTGCAGTGCAATGTGGGTTACGATGAATTTTATCATTATTTGTCTAGTGGTGGTAAAGAAGTTGTGATTGAATATGGTCAAAGACATAATTTAATTCTAAAGCAAAAAACTGCAGTGTTGTGGAGCTATTTGTCGGATCGACTACAACAGAAACGCCTTGATGCTAAGGTCACACATTCACGTATCAACGCACGCACGGCCACGCATGAGCGGAAATTGGTAGTTGGCAACAGCTCACGTCAGTAAACCGTAAATGTAACGTAAAACACACGTAAAATCGTAAACGTACGGCGACGTGTCGTCCGGGTGCTAAGCTCCGCCCACTAGGGCGCCGTAGCCCACTCCAGTTTTGAAATGTTCAAAACAAGTCGTGGGTGGTCACGCCAAATGTCACCTGACGTAGCTCCAGGCATTGCACGTGGGACCCACGGTGACTGCTGCGGGGTAGGCGCTAGGGCAGGGATGTCCAACCTGCGGCCCACGGGCCAGCATTGCGGCCCACTCAGTGTTTGGATGCGGCCCACTATCGACTCTCATTAAAAAAAAAAGTTTTTAGCAAATTTATCATGTAGTGAGTACCAACTTGAACTGATCGAGCTGCAAAGTCGGGAAGGTTTAAAAACTTTCCATAGAGAGCACACACTTCCTTTATTTTATAAGAAATTGCATTCTCTCAATGAATTCAATCAAATTATAAAATTATCTAGAAAATTATTATGTATGTGGGGAAGTACATACTCTTGCGAGCATTTTTTTCCAGCATGAAAAACATTAAAACTGCAGAAAGAAATAGGTTGACTGACAGACATTTAGCAAACATTCTTAGAAAATAAGAATTCATCCTTCGATGCAAATATTGAAAATATTATGGCTGGAAGACAAATTCAAAAGTCTTATTGAATTAATATTGGTTAATTAAATTTAATGGGTTATTTTATATGAATAGCTATATATAAAAATTACAATATTTACAATGTTGTAATAAAGTGTATTCACATGGTTTTGTTTTATATTGTAATTTTTCATTAAATTCTGGAAGACAAAGTCAAAAGTCTCATTGAATTAATATTGATTAATTAAATTTAATGGGTTATTTTCTATGTATAGCTACATATAAAAATTACAATATTTACAATGTTGTAATAAAGTGTATTCACATGGTTTTGTTTTATATTGTAATTTTTCATTAAAATGTATTCAGATATTCTGGGGTTTTGAGTTTTTCGCGGCCCAGTTAAATATTTAAGTTTGCAATGTGGCCCATTAAATTAAAAGGTTGGACATCCCTGCGCTAGGGTCACCTGCATTGTTCGCCGTTGTTGTTTTCTTTCCGCCGCGAAGCACGTGGGCCTCCTAATTGCGCTGCAGCCTACGGCAAAACCGATTCACACATTTACAACCCTGTACGACAAGGCAACGCTGTAGCGTGGTATAAAAGGTCAGGTCGGCGCCCTCGGGTCATCTGTTGGAAAATCAACTTGAAAATATGGCCACAGGATTATCCCAAGACCTGACGGTCTCAGTTATTTCTTTCATTGACAATGGCGGATTTTGGAATAATCCTTTAGCACTGGCTCCTAATACGATTTCCACTTTCTCCTGACTTTTGACCGCTATCATCAATCAAACAATGAATTGGAATCTGTCAGAGGGATACAGGGTAATCCCAGGCTCTATTCCCAAGGTAGTATTCCAGCGTTCCGGTACACAAATCTCAACCAGAAATCAACAACCGGGTCATTTTCGTCAACAGGATTCCGGCATCTACCGCCTATACGTCGTCTGTCACACCTGCTCCAATAAGAAATTAATTTATGATTAGCAACGCAGGAACAGTAGAGGAGTTGGGGCCTGGTGTTATTGGTAAGGTTTCCTTTAGGCCATGAATAATCCCGGGTTGGACGAGTACTTATATGGACCCATGCAGTGCGAACCATTTGTGTGGGAGCAGGACTAATGGCTTCATAGCCCAGGGGCTGTTTCTCTGTGTCTCAGGTGGCTGATCACGATTCAGAATATGGAGACAAGGTTTCAATAAAAGGCGCGAGTGGGAAATGGATAACGAATATAAAAATACTGGGGAAATTTCTGACGAAGACAATTGTTAGGATGTCTAGTAGTCCTTTTTGAAATAACCTTTACTGCTTAGGCCAAAAATAACAAAAGACTTCACTTGTAGACAGCAAACGTATAGTATAATCTGCTAGAATAACTTTCACACACACACACACACACACACACACGAACACTTTCCCGGTAACACGGTATTCTCAGATTATGGAAGTGTCGAAGATATTTATTTCTTCTGAATAGCAGTCTTACAATAATGGTGTAACAAATAATGTAAATATCTAAGAGGAATTCCTATATACATCTAAAAAAATATTATCTTGAATAGGTAGAATTCCTATTTATTTTTAAGAATGTTTGATAAGTTATTAGATGTTATTCTATATCGCTTAAATATAAATCGCCCATAGTCTAAGTGTATGTCTGAATGGTAAAATCGAAGCAAGACAATTCTAGTGCTAATCTTATATAAGAGCTCCCAAAGCGTTCATAAATCATAATTCCTAAAACTACGTATTGTATTCCTTGTCGACTGGTTACTTGGTTATTGCTATAAATATCATTCAGAAATGGGGTTAATATATAATCAGTGATGTGCTCATTTACAACCATTATTCTAATTGCGTCTACTGAAATGTTTTTGTTGTACAATTAGAAAGTATATATCTTGGTAAATCTCTCTCTCTCTCTCTCTCTCTCTCTCTCTCTCTCTCTCTCTCTCTCTCTCTCAATGATAATAAATCTCGATTTTGTGTGCATATAATTTTCAACTGTAATATTCAGCTGTGTTGTAGATGTCTTTCGCGGATTCAAACAGAATAAAAATAAAAAAAATTAAAAAACTGTAGTAATGTGCTCATACCCCTGGCAACAGCACAGCCCCACAACGGTGGGCGTGGTCTTGACGTGAAGTTGATCGGCGTAAGTTCCAGGTAGACGTCCGACCTTGCTTTCTTTGCGCGTACATTTGCGGCGCAATTCACGTCGCTGGCTTTACGTCCGGTAGCCTGTGTCCTGTTTACCAGCTGTTCAAGGTCATTTCACCGCGATGATGCCCAAGATCCACATACGTGGGCATACGCCGTCGTGATACGTGAATGTGTGACCCCAGCGTGATCGCTATGTAGGGACGAAAGGACGTCGGCGTAAGCGATGCGACACCCAAATCCATCCGCCACGGTAAGTAGCCTTACTGTAACCCCTGTGGCTAGCGCGCGCAGTGCAACATTACCTCTTGCCAGAACATGTCGGGCTTGCCAAGAATCTTTAAATATGCGGATAAGGCGTGAAGCGCCGTTCCGCCACGGCCTTACTGACAGCACACACAAATCGATTTTTGCGGATATGTAGTTGCTCCCTACTTTGTTTGTTGTTGTGTTGGTATTGCCGCCATATTGGTTTAGGTTTTCTTCCGCCGATTTCGGTCGGCGGTCGAGTGGGCCCACGAATCTGTAAGTGCTCCAGGGATAGGTCCATTTTTATGTTTGAGTGTTACATTTAGGTTTTTTTCCTCCATTTTGCCCTGTTTTTACTTACTTTGTCTCCCCCACCCAAAACCCCGCTTCCCAAGGAGGTTCCCCCAGATTGTTATCTATAGGGGGAGGGGTGCTGGAAGGATAAGTATTCATTTGTGATGGAAATAAACCTCAAAATCATTCAAATCACATGATAATACAACAGAAAAGCCTATATTTTATATTGAAAGTAATTAATGTCCATAAGTAAAATAATACCGCAAGGTCTTTTGCCATGACTACATAAGAGAACTACAGCCAGCAGACGGTTCTCGACTGGATCAATCAACCTACTTACTTCTTGATTACATCGCTACCCACCATCAACATTGCGATCCTCCTCCTCCTACTCCTTAGCAATTACTCATTGGAACGGATGTGCTTGAAATGTATAATGTCAACCTGAACAACAATTGCGGTATTTAAAAGGTGATTTAAGCCACATTTACTTAAGCCGTAGCATTCTTAAGGTTCCATTTTGCTCAATCCTTGGAAATATATAACTTATGTTTATGAGGCGATTGCCAAAATTTCATTCATGTTACAGTCCATTAGGAGTGACAAGTTTGTTTACCACTGGTGTAGGAATTGATTTTCCCTTATTATAGTCGATAAATGAAGAATTTCTTGAGGTCAATCAAAATGACAGAAAAGTAAAAGGCCTATACTGGTACTGCATGAGTTGCCGAGAGGAAGAAAATACTGGGTTGTGTGCAGAATGCTAGAGAGGGTACAGACAAAAAGGTCTGCAAGCTAGGATGAGGTAATTGATATGAGAAAGGAGATAGAGGACAAATCCCTGATCAACAAGAATTTGGAAAAATGGTGTATGATGGAATAAAAAATGCAGAGAAAGTAAAAAAGAAAAACAAATTAATGGAAGACGAGCTACAATTACTCAAAGAAGATTGCAGATCATACAAAGAAAAATTAGAAAAGGCAAATGGAGAAATTGCAGAAAACAGGACAGTCGGTAATCAATGGAGTCTCACAGAAGACCTGAAAACCTTAAATGAAAACTTAGTGAAGGATATGAAAAACAAAGAAGGTACAACCACAGAAAGGCCCACTAAAATAACGTCCAGACCAGAGAGTAACTCGCCTAATCCTGACGATGAGCAATGCTCAAAGAGCGAAGCCCTGAACAGTGAACATGATCAACAGAGGGGATTGAAAGAAACCAAAAAATCACAGGAAAATCAAAGTGCATTTTTTAGAGCTGGAAAGTGTAAGAAAGGAGAGTCTTGTGAGTACCCGCATAAGTGGATAAGCGGAATCTATACAAGATCACAGAATAGTCAGGACAGAAAAGAGGAAAGCCAAAGGACAGTATGTAAGTTCTACAAAGGGTTAATGCAAATATGGCAGGAACTGTAAATATAGTAACAGATATATTACCCAGAATAGGACTATAGTACAAGGAAATGAAGTAAGGCAAAGCTTGGAATGCAGGCAGTTCAAAGAGGGTCACTGCAAATATGGTAGAAACTGTAAATACAGTCACAGAATCAGAAGCCAAAATGGGGCTATGATATATGAAAAGGAAAGGTACCCAGAAGTGAGACACACATTGACTATGAGCCTGAATAAATGATCAAGCAGAGATGAGGATGAGCAGTATATGTGTAAGTTCTTTAAAAATAGGGAACCTTGTCCATGGAATGAGATGGGCTGCTGCTTCAGGTACTACAGCACACAAAACCTTGAAAAGAGTAGCCAGATGGGGAAAACCACTGGAGAATACATAGAAAAAACTGAAATGGATATGTTAAAAGAGAGAACGGGAGAAGTGGCGAACAAGTTACATTTTTTAGAAATGAGGAATACACAAGCGAGATATCAAACCCATTGTCATGGGCAGAAGTAGTAAGAAACCCCATAGTGTCCAACATGAGTGGACCATACCTAGGGAGAGGTCAGTATGGATAGGGGCGTGCAAGACTAAATACAATAGTAAAAAGACAAGAAGAAGTATAGAGAAAACAAGACTATACGCTAACTGTGGAATATATTATGTAAATATTAGGGGCATCAAGTCAAAATTAGACTCCTTGAGAGAAATAATCGAAAAGGTGGACCCAGTGATAATGTGCCTAACAGAAACTCATCTCCACGAAAATGAATATGTGGAAATAACTGGGTACAAGGTGTTCCATAACAACAGGAGGAGGAATGGAGGAGGTGTCCTAATAGGAATTGAGAAGGAACTGACAAGTGTCACTGTACAAACTGAAGAAGAAAACACAACTCATGAAGCTGTCTGGGTCAGTATCAATCACGGCACAAACAAGATAAGGTTAGGTGTTATATATGCCCCACAGGAAAATAAGTGCAAAAATGACCAGCTGATAGGTATGTACTCCTCAATCGAAGATGAAATAAACAAAGCAGAGGAATACAAGGAAAAAATAATGATCCTTGGAGACTTCAACTGCCAAATAGGAAAAGTCATCTCCTTAAAGTGACTAAAGGAGGGAAACCACTGCTGAACCTAATCAAACATAACAAACTAATGTTATTAAATAATCATCGAAAATGCAGTGGAACATGGGCAAGAATATAAAACATGCTGAAGTCTATTATCGACTATGTAATGATAAGGGAAGAAGATGATGGAGGAGTACAGGCAATGGAAATAGATGAAAAAAAGAAATAACTCCATACAGTATATCCTCTGCACTGGTGCACTCTGACTACTGTGCTGCGAGAGTGGTCATGAACTGGAGAATAGTATGCGAGGGACGCAAGAATGGAAAATATATAGTAGATATAAGAAAGCTGAAAGATTGCAAAGACAGACAAGCCTTGGTTGACATAGCAAGAGAAAATGGTCAAATAAAACAGAAATACACCAAATAGCAAACAGAACTGGACAAAATATTGAGAATGTGTAAGTTATGGCAGGTGCAGGAGAAATTAGTGAGTGAATATATTATTAGAGAAAAAATAAAGGAAGATGGCATCAGAATAAAGGAGACAGCAGCTGAAATAAAATCCAAAGGGGGAGTAATAGAGCAGCCTTTTGGGACTTCAAGAAAAAAACTCTACGGCACA
The DNA here is from genome assembly GCF_015104395.2 of Macrobrachium nipponense. Taxonomy (NCBI): domain Eukaryota; kingdom Metazoa; phylum Arthropoda; class Malacostraca; order Decapoda; family Palaemonidae; genus Macrobrachium; species Macrobrachium nipponense. Next base: position 49,612,048 of record NC_087215.1, on the reverse strand, counting down.
AAACCAAACAACGTGGTGGCAATAAGAAGCAAAGAAGGGAAAGTAATAGGAAATGTTGAAGAAATTAAAGGAGAATATGAACAATATTATGAAGATCTATTCATATCCTAAAGATGAAATTGGCAGGCTAGCAGATGAAGTTAACCTCCAGTACCAGAAATGGATGTCCATAAGTGGGACATGAAAAACTGAAACAAATCCAAAAGTCAAGTATTCAAGAAGTGGAAAAAGCAGTAAGGAACCTGAAGAATAAATACACCCCGGATAGTCAAGGTATAAATAATATCAATATAAAACTTTGGGTACAGAAATGACTGAAAGTCTGACACTCTTAATTGGAGACATTGAAGAGGAGTTAAACACTCCGAATGAATGGGAGAAAATGGAAATATTATCACTGTATAATAAAAGGAAGCAAACTAGAGTGAGAAAACAAGTGAGGGATATTCATTACAAGTAACATAAGCAAGGAATTTGAAAAAGAGAGGATGGAAATAACGAAAGATGAGTTAAACCAGAAGATAAGCCGGTTCCAATGTGGTGGCATAGAGGGAAGATCCACAGTTGATCATCTGCTATAAATAACCCTAAATGCAGTGACTACAACTCAGTGCTGGGAGCCCAAACGTACGTAAGGTTTGGGGATGCGTATAAATGTTTTGATATACTGGATCTGAAGGACTGCATCTAGGAGATAGGGAAAATGATAGGATGGAAAGATGCATGGTTGATAAGAAAAATGAATGAAAACGGCAAAGCAGTCATAAGATGCCCAGTGGGAGAAACTGATACAATTGACATATCAGAAAATGTGAGGCAAGGTACAATTTACGGCCCAAAGCTATGCAGCATAGTGACTGGCAGAGTGAATGATTTAAGCAGGAAGAAGGTAACACTAATAAGAAATATAGCAATAGAGTCCCTATTATTTGTTGATGACATAATGTTCCCCACAAGCAGGAAAGAAGGAATAGAAATGGTAACTGGCAACTGCCATAGCCTAGAGCAGCTTAAGAAATTTACATTTAATACGAAGCCAAGTAAGTCAGCAGTGCTAGTAATAGAAAAAAAAGGCAAAGAAAACAGGTGTCCGAATAAGAACAGAACTTGAAAATGGCCCAATTAGCAGCTTGAAAGAATATAAGTACTTAGGAGAATGGTACACACTAACTGGCTCAAAGGAAGCAAGTATTAAAACGAGATATCAAAAGGTTGAGTAGCTACTAAGAGAAATCAGAAGATATGGGGACGTTGAAAAAGTAAGAAATATGGCACTAGAGGTAAGGTAAAAGATCTATGAAACAGTAGTTGTACCAACCTTATTTGCCAACATAGAGACATGGAGTAACGTAACGAAAAATGAGTTAAGTACGCTAGAGAAAATGCAATAGAGGATCCTCCGAGGAATGTATGAACAACCTAAGGGCATGCCGTATTGGGGAATTATAGCGGATTCCGGCATTTGGCCAGTAGCCTACAGAATTGATTATAAGAAAATAATGCTTTTCCACAACATCATAACTTCGGAAGAGAAAAGATTAATACAAGAAATAGTAGATCAGTTAAGAGCCCCCAATGGGTTATGTTGGTCAAAAAGTATGTTGAACATATCCACCATATATGATATAGAAATTAATGGACTAAGAGAATATCCAAAAACAGCTCTGAAAAAGTAAATAAAGATAAGAATTAATCAAGATATCCAAGAGACTTTGAGAGGAAAGAGGAGAAATGAAGAAGCTGAGATTCATAGATAACTTCGAGGAAAAACAAACTACATAAGGGAACTGGAAACAAAGGATGCGTGTATCATAATGAAAACCAGACTGAATATGTTGAACTTAAGGCTAACTTCCGGGGCAAGTGGAGGAGGACACCACTGAACATTTATTTAGGGACACTGATATCACCTAACAGAAAACTGACAGAATATATAAGGATAGCCCTCAATATTAAGAGTGTTCTTAACCTGGAAAGCGATGGATGTCAAAGCTAAGTAGCAAGGGTCTACCTCAGTTATAAAGAAGAAGAAATGAAAGGGAGTTGGGGTAAAAGTAAAGTAGAAATATTGGATTGTATCTAATTTAGAAATATCTGTAAAAGGGATAATAGACATGAATTAAAATAAACATTTTGAAGTAACATAAAGTAAAGTTAAACTAAATAATGAGTAAAGTAGACAATTAAGGGAATATAGCAGGGGTGGCCAACCTATGGCACATGCGCCAACAGTGGCGCATTGCACGATTACAAGTGGCACACTATACCCCAAAGATAATAAAAGAAAAAAAAAAACATGCCTGCTCATAAAAAAGAAAAAATAATAATACTGATTTCTGAGATACAAAAAAGAATTCAAGTAACTTATAGCTAGAAGTGGGTTTTACTGAGATTTGTTCTAATCTAAAACATAGAAATGATTTTTATTTGATTTTATTGTTCCGTGTGCATCTATTAGTCATCTTCTTTAAACAATAATGCGTCATCATTATATACCAGTATATATATATATATATATATATATATATATATACATATATTACATATATATATATATATGTATATATATATATATATATATATATATATATATATCTATATATGAATTAGCCGAAAAAGTTGCGTGAACACCCAAACAGCATTCATTTGGTGCTTAATAAATATATTTAAAATTTTTAAACTGTTTATCTCTCAGCTAGAAAACAAAGATTTGAGCCAATATCCACATTTAAAGGAACACAGAGAATGTGTTGAAGATAATACCAACTTTTATGGAATACATTGAAAAAATCATATTACTACAAGAGGCCTTTGATAGTCGTTTTAGTAATTTTGCTGAAGAAGATTGCATGCTTGCATTTTACAAATCCATTTTCACTTACTGAACATAACATTCTGAAGATGCCTAGTAATATACAGATGGAACTTATTGATCTAAAAGCAACTTCAGTACTAAAGAGCAAATTTAATGAACTTCCCTCACTCCCAAGTGCATCTGAGATGCTTAATTTTTGGCGATCATTACCATGTGAACATTTTCCAGAACTGAGAAAATTTGCCCTGTCGCTTTGGAACAACATACAGATGCGAGCTAGCATTTTCATCTATGAAAATGATCAAGAACAGTTAACTGAGGTCGCGACTATCCGACTCAAATCTGAAGAATTGTCTGTTGATCTCGGTTACTAATTTAACTCCAAATATTACAGATTTGGTGAAAGCAAAGCAAAGTCAAAAGTCTCACTAAACCTAGTTATGTTTATTTTTCCTGCATGTGAAATGACTTTTCTTTAAAACTGCTAATTGTGTTCACATATTTTTATTAGTACTTTCAGAAATAACTAATGAATATTATCAATACAAATTCAAAGTGTCAATAAAGTAAGTACAGTTTACCTTGTATCTATGTTAAATCCTTTCCTTTACAACTGCTACATCTGGCCACGCTATCATATATTATATATATATATATATTATATATATATATATATATATATATATATATATATATATATCAAATGATTATATGTATAACTGCCAAATATATCCAAATTACCATATTGAAGGATTGAAAGGGGGTTAAAGTTTGTGTGGCGCATCTGAATTAGAAGTGAAGAAAATTGGTGCATGGGAAACAAAAGGTTGGCCACCCCTGGATCATAGCTTTGCACCTCATAAACAGTGTAGTGTGCCCGCAACTGTGTTTGTGGAGTGAGCACTTAGGAATCAGGAACCCAGGGCAGGGACTTTAAATCTCCTTGCAGCTTCATTCAGTGTTTTTGTGCCTTCACAGACTGTACTTATAGCCTGTAGCATGTCTTCTGCCTCCCATTTTTGTCTTAATCCCCTTTTTGCTAGTAGTAATTCTTCCTTGGCATGGCAACCTGAAAAGAAAATAAATGGTGGAAATATGAAACTAGGTACAATAAGTGGGTTGTAATATGGAACAGGCTGTTTCATAATGCCACCCCACACCATTTTCCTATATACATAGTCAGCAGAAATTCAACACAAACAATTGTTTCTAGAAAATTAGCAATGTCATTTTAACAACTGATCTTACACCTAATCAACACACTATATTCCATTCCATACCTCATATATATTAGTTTAAATAGTGTGAACAAATGTGAACCTTACCTAAAATAAAGTTTCACAGGGCAAAAAGTAAACAGTGTCCTCTTAGTGCCTCCGACTTCAAGTTAGCGACACCAGCTTACTGGTACATTGGTGGCATCAGGTGGAAGTAAAAGATATGGTTGACTTAATTAGCAACAGGTGGCAGGCAGATCAGGCGAGACATTATTGCCTGTTTCATATTACCACACCACCTTCTCCCCATATATATATATATATATATATATATATATATATATATATATATATATAAAGATATATGCCACGAAGGAAAAATAAACGAAGGAGGTCTGCAGACCTCCTTCGTTTATTTTTCCTTCGTGGCATATATCTTTATTTATGGATTTATCACGTTCCTAACTTTCGTGATTCAGTTATACATAATACATACATACATATTACTAATATATATAATATATATATATATATATATATATATATATATATATTGCTTAAAAAGATTAAAGGAAGATTATCAGCGGGGTGACCTAAATTGGCTTGCCTGTGGATGGACCTCTTGGTATAAATACCACCTTTTCTGTAAACTTTTCTCTCATCATCTACCTGAAGAGGGAGACAGCAGTCTGAAATATAGTACTTTTCTCTCTATATTTTGGTGTTTTTATGAGCCCCTTTTATTATTATTATTATTTATATTATATTATATATATATATATAATATATATATATATATATATATATATATATATATATATATATATATAACATTTTTATTTAATACATGTGTATGTGTGTGCGTGTGCGTGTGAAGTTTTAAAGTTCTCCTGTTTTAATTTCCAAATTTTACATTACCCACGGATTTGTTTGCCATAAATTATGGTCGTTTACAGAATTTGATTACATTTCATTCACGTTTACATAACGGATGGAAAATGAATACCTATACTTCTGAGATAAAGACAGAAAATGTATTTATTTCTTACAGTTAATATAGTAAAACTCCACTAATCTTCGTATAAAAAATCAGCCAAACTACTTGATGTATAAAACCTTAACATTAATAATAATAATAATAATAATAATAATAATAATAATAATAATATGAAAATTAAGCTTTACTGCATGCTTTATGAACGCAAAATTGGGGGGGGGGGGTGGGGGCACTAGTTTCAAATAGGGGCACGTGCCCCTTGCCAGTTACGCCTATAAAGCACACGTCTTCATCAACCAACATTTCGAGGGTTAAGATTTGACATGATTGGTAATTGCACAGGAATATTAAATTAATGAATATTTGTTACATTATTTAGTTTTACTTATATTGTTCACTACTATGAAGTTTAGTTCAACGTGCAAATATTGTCAGTTCGTATTTTCGTTACATAACTTATTATTTTAAAAAATCTTATAAAGCATAAGATAATTTTTTTTACACCACTTTCCAAAATCCTGCAATATCAAGCTCTCGTCAAGGGTGGGGTAAACAAGAATGAATTTATTCAATCTATAAAATATTATACCTAAGGAGCTACACAAAGATTTGTAGTATTACTGTTTATTCAATAATAAGTTTTATGGAATAGTAAGCTTTTTAGTGCTATACTAAACCATAATTAAAATGCATAAGTTATACCTAATTTTTGGCTGTATCATTTCCCATTTTAACTGCTTCTTGCTATCGGTGCTACTGAAGCTTATTTCTTATTATTGTTTTTTTTTTTTACAAACTTTTTTTTTATGATTAACATTATGTTTTTTCGGAGGTAGAGTTTTAATTTAAACTAAGGACACATTTTGGCCTTGAAAATTCTCGGCATGATTGGTACGGAACTCGTGCTCAAATATTTTTACGTATATAGCTAAAAGAAAACCTTCACAACGGAAGAAACGAACTTTCAGAGCACACATTAAAACAAGGAAATATTTTCAAGCCAACGTGTGCTGATTGTTTAAAGTAAGATTTTACCTGCGAAAAAATGAAGTGAAATAGGTAGTTTCAGTTTTAGATTTTAATTTGAAGTTCTAGCAGAACAAGTTCTAAAAGTACAATAAACGACAGGCGTCACCTTGAAGTTGAAGTTGTTTTTATGAAACTAACCGACGTAGAAAATAGGAGTGTTCGTATATCGTAATCAACAACCGCCCTTCCAACCAAACATGTATAACATTAACATTAACAGCATACTTTTGGTTTTGACATTATTCATATCAGGTAAGCTGATGTAAATTTAATTGCATGAAAGGGTAAGGTAATGAATTAGGAAATTTAGTCTGCTAACTTAACCTAGGTTCTGGCCTATCGTAAGTTGGCGTTAGTCAGGAACACTTAGTCTAGACCTAGGCAAGTTACCTGTGATAGTCTGCGTAAGTAGTTGTATCAGTGTCCAGTTGAACTAGTATAGTTATAACGTACGGTATAATTAGGGTATTTTAGAAAGATGCAGAATTTCATGAGGAATATCAGGGTAGGTCTAGACTAAACCAAGCCTAGTAGACTGGTTCGTAGCCTGCTTCATAGATTAGCCTAGCCTAACTCGGTTTACCCAAATCTGTAAAACTGTGATGCTTTAATTTTTGGCACAGAATATTGGTACGGCAGCCGTATCCCTGATTGCGATAGATATTGGTATGGCAGTGAATTGTGCATGTGTCAATTTCAGACTTCCTGCCGTACAAATGTAACATAGGGTAAAACACCGCGTGGACTGGCCAACTCACCGAATATCATGGTTGGCCACCCTCTGAAAAAGTACTTTTAACGCGTCCTGACACCTGAGATGGTCATCAGTCACGAGTTGTTGTTGGTGGGAGAAGGAGCTAAAGACCTCTACTCTCCTTTCAAAGTAAAGTATTTTCTCCAAAGTTAGAAATTAAGGCCGGCCATATTTTAAGATTTAAACAGAGGGTAATGAAAAGGGTGGCCAACGCAGGCCCACAACACCAAAACGCTTTCAAAATTTTTACTTACGATTAAAAAAGTTTATAAAATTGATGCCATCTCGATGTTTGCAGAGTCGCTTGTGTCAACAAACTTCCCATTTCCTGTGCTAAATCCGCACACCACTTGTACCCATAGACGCTAGGGCACTTTCATCACAACAATTGTAAAATGGTCCCTTGCCACAACGTTTTTAAGGAAACTATGGTTTTAGTAGAAGATGATGATGAAGCATGCACTAGAATTATTTAAATAGGGTAAAACACCACGGAAGGCCAACTCTCACCACGGTGGACGGGTCTTATTCACTCGATATTTAATTGGTGAAACAAGAATACAATTGCAACTCTAAGCATACCATTTAAAAGATTGAAGTTTCGTCAACATAATGTGATATATGAAAGCCCCATTGAGCTAAAATAAGCATGTGAGCTCTTCGTAAAATATGTTTTCAAGGCAGTTTTGAAATCCAATATGGCGGCTACGTTTTGCATGGAAGGTTCTGATCAGTGACGGCCACCATCTTTCCCCAGCCTTCCCAGCACTCATTTGAACAATGTTAGCGTATATATGTAACGTTTATTGATCTTACTCAAGATTGCAGTTGTAATCAGCACAATAAAACAACATTTTGTTGCTTATATTAGTGAAAGTATGATACTTGTTATTCCCGGGGTTATGGTTTGAACTGAATTCATTCTTACCTTGTAATCGGCGGTTTTTATCCTTACTGCCATCACAACTGAAACTCCACAGTGCTTATTTGATTGTTATTATACACATTTTGGTCTCAGTTCACTCCATATTGCGCTTTAAACCCGTTACTGTTGCTGGTTCCTAAGCGCGCGCGCCACAAACACAGTTACGAACAGCAGACGACGAAACTGCAAAGTTTTATTCCCTAAATTGTTTACTTTACTTGTATTTAGTTTAAATTTACTTTGTTATTTAAACATTTTAATTTAATTCATGTATATTATCCTTTTTTTTGCAACTAAATTACCCCAAAAAATTACAGATATTTCTAAAGTAGATACAATCAAATGTTTCTAACGTTTTCGTACATCTGGCTGCCGAAAACCATAGAGGAACGACCATGGATAAGTGCATAGAGGAACGACTACGGAGAAGTGAATTATATACTTTTTTTTTTTTTTTTTTTTTTTGTTTTTGTTTTTGCTAGCACTTTTAAAGATTTCAGTCTATATTAGTATTTTGAATTTCTTTAATAACCGTATGCCAGAAATAAATGTAACCTTTAATGTTTGCATGCTTTAATGTTTGCATGCTAAGAATGGCAAAATCATCGTTGCCACATTAGTGGAGGCTTCACACATACGCTGTTTTCATTATTATAAACAGTTTCCATGAATTCTATTTGTCATAGTAATGCAATAATGATAAAATTGCTTTAATAATTATGTATATATACTTCCAATACATAGCCTAATTTCACCAATTTCAACGTTTTGTGTGTAGTCTTATACCCAGTTTGGAGGGTCAACACATACCGAATGGCAACAGAGAGAGAGAGAAAGGAAGGCGAAGGAACAAAGGAAAGGGGTGGCGGTGGGGGGGAGAGGGTAGATGGAGCTTTTTACGCATGTTCGTATCCATTTCTGCATAATGGAGTTTTTGTCTCTTGGTACAAGGACAAGTGTCGTTATTCTTTACGATTAGTGATTCACGATACCCTTATAAATTATGGCACTGGGTGTAATGCACTATACAAAATCTCGTTCTGATACGAGTGTTCGTTACAGAAATAGGTATTGCCCAAAAACGTGCTTGCACTGTCTCTGAAACCCATAGTAGGTATGCTGCTTAGTTGTCAATCAAGTTTTTTGTAATCAAGTATTTTTTACAAAAAAGCTATTGAATAAATTTGTATTTTTCTCAATCAAAACATATGCCCCTCAATGCTAACTTCTTTCTTCTTTTAACGACTTTCTGGTCATTGCAAAATTCGGGCCCCATAATTCTTATGGTGCGAAAACAGAGGGGGGGGGGGGGGCGCATCGACCGGGGGGAAAACGAATTGCGTCACACTACGGGCGATAATCCGGCAGTAAAACATCTTCATATATCCAAAAAGTAAATAATGATGATATATATACGCATTACGATTATACCAATTACATGAAGAGCTGATAATCTGCATGAATAACTGGTAAACTGTTCTGCAAGAAAGTTGAGTAAAGCAATTATTTACAATAGGTACGAAAGTCAAGATGTCGTGACGTCATAATACAGGACTTGAAAGAACGTTCGAATTCCAAAAAATAATTACTTAAATTTGAGTCAGAATCGAGTTACTTTTTCAATAACGAATATTTTCAAATAATTATCATAAATATTGTAAAAACATTGATGTTTTTACTATTTACTTAAAAAATTATCGAAGTGCACGCTTCGTCGTCTTCCTCTACAAAACAGTTGTTTACTCGGTGAGGAAAAGTTTTCCGTTTGTTGTGATAAAAGTGCCCCAGCGTCTGTGGGCACAAGTGGTGTGCGGATTTATCACAGGAAATGGTTAGTTTATTGACACAAGCGACTCCGTAAACATCAAGATGGCGTCAATCTTCTAAATACCTCGAGTTGTAAGTAAAAATGTTTGAACGCGTTTTGGTGAGATTTGCACTACGTTTGAGACCGTTTTCAGTACCCTCTGTTTATATCTTAAAATTTGGCCTTAATTTCTAACTTTGAGAAAATACTTACTTCGAAAGGAGAGTAGAGGTCTTTAGCTCCGTTTCTCACCAACAACAAGTCGCGACTGATGCCCATCTCCGGTGTCAGGACGCGTTATAATGTACTTTTTCGGAGGGTGGCAAGCGTTGATTGTAGGTGGCCTGTTTGGCCTGCCGTGGTGTTTTACCCTAAATAGTAAAACATCAATATGTTACATATTTATGATGATTAAATTGAACATGGTCGTTTTTGAAAAAGTAACTCGATTCCTGACTCAAATTTAAGTAATTATTTTTCGGAATTAGAACTTCTTTTTAAGTCCTGTATTATGACGTCACGACATCTTGACTTTCATACCAATTGTAAATGAATTGCTATACTCAACTTTCTTGCAGAACAGTTTACCAGTTATTCATGCAGATTGTTATCAGCTATTCATGTAATTGTTATAATCGTAATGCGTATACAGGCAGTCCCCGGGTTACGACGGGGTTTTCGTTCTTAAGACATGTCGTAAGCCGGAACGACGTTCTTGAAAACATGTCCACAGGGAAAATTTCACTAATTTGCAATTTTTCTTAGGGCCGTATCTCTAAAATTATCACTAATTTACTTTTTTCATGTGCAACACTGTGTATTCACAAATTACTGTATATTTTCATTAAAATACAAGAGAGAGAGAGAGATTACATAAAACCATTAAATTCGTTGACCATTGTATGGCATTGATAACCCTCTTACGCCGACTGTACGTATTTTACGTCGACATTTTTTGTCCCCCGTGTGCCGACTGGACGTATTTTACGTCGACTTACAAAAGTTTTTTTTTAAAAATTCGGCGAAAAAAAAAAAATACTCATAGGCCTACCAGCCTAAAACTTTTTATTGAATCACGCGCCTTGGGGGATGCTAGGAGTTCACGGATCAAGGTGTTGTTTTTTGTTACAATCGTTACGCAGGCGTGCAAGCGCGAATTTCTTTCTTGCCGCACTAAAAGTATCTGTGACACATCTCGGAAATTATTTCGTCACTTTGACATAATTTTTGTACCATTGTAAATTTAGCTGTTACATGAAGTAATTATATATGAAAATGTGCGCATTTTTATGTAGAATACAACAAAAAAAATACTCATGATTGTAGCTTTTATCAGTTTTGAGATATTTTCAATATAAATAACGATAATTGTCAAATATTACCTTCGGTCAACTTTGACTCTACCGAAATGGTCGAAAAACGCAATTGTAAGCTAAAACTCTTATATTTTAGTAATATTCAATCATTTACCTTAATTTTGCAACTAATTGGAAGGTCTCTAGCACAATATTTCGATTTATGGGTGAATTTATGAAAAAACTTATTCCTTACGTCCGCTCGGTAACTCTTCCGAAAAAAATCATACATGCGATTGTGGTAATGTTTGCACCATTTTTAAAATTAGCAGTTAAATAAAGTTTTTATATATGGAAATGTGCGCAATTTCATGCACAATACAACTAAAAACAACCCATGGTTGTAGCTTTTATTAGTTTTTGAGATATTTTTCATATAAATAACGATAATTGCCAAAATTTCAACCTTCGGTCAACTTTGACTCTACCGAAATGGTCGAAAAACGCAAATTGTAAGCTAAAACGCTTATATTTCTAGTAATATTCAATCATTTACTTCATTTTGCAACAAATTGGAAGTCTCTAGCACAATATTTTTATTTATGAATTTGAATGAAAAAATAACATATTCTTTATGTCCACGCGGTAACTCTTCCGAAAAAATCATACGTGCGATTGGGTAATGTTTGCACCATTTTAAATTAGCCGTTACATAAAGTTTTATATATGAAAATGTGCGCAATTTCATGTAGAATACAACAAAAATAATTGAAGGTTGTAGCATTTCTCATTTGTTCCGATACGTAATACAACCCTCGGTCCTTTAACAATAGGAAGGTAACTAGCGGCAGCTGGGACGGTCGTAAGCTTCGAACAAGGGAGAACGGTAGTTAACTGCTTGTCCGATCGTGCGTGCGCCCGAGAGGTGAAGAACCACTTTTGCTTTCGGCCGCGGGTGTGAAGGAGCGTGTTCGTCATCGCTCTCTGCCCGCTTCATCGTCGTATGCTTTGTTTATATTGTGTTTTTCTACTAATGGTTTTGTTTGACTTGAAATGAAACTGTAAGTACACTGTTTTCATTTTCATTACTTAATTATGATCAACATGGAGCTATCGCCGTAGAGGCGGCGATTTCCGCTCTTTTCATAAAATTGACTTGAATTATGTCTCGTGCCGAGGGCGGGCGCACTCGCGCCGAGTCATGTAGGTTTTGGGCGAAAGTGTGTAATTGAAAGATGTAAGTACTCTTTTTTCTATTATATTTTTGCCCTGTGCGTTCGTTGCCGAGAGCGTGATTGCGCTCGGCACGAGCCTCTTATTTTGTATGATAGAATGCAATGAAAGTGTATTCGCAATGCAGTTTTCTTTTCATTTTCATTTATTAATTGCATCAAATTTAATTTTGGATCAATTTCTGCTCTTACCCGGAATTAATCCTTACGATTTATTGCTGTGAAAGTGAAATCGCAAGTGCAGTATTCGTTTCATTTTCATATATATTTTATCATAGCATCATATTATTATGGATCAAGTTTCCGCTCTTACCCGGGAATTGATCTTTCCCCCTTTAAGTTCTATGAAGTGAATCGCAAGTGCAGTATTTCTGTTTCATTTTCATATTACTTTTTCACTGCTGCGCGGGGGGGGTAGGGGAAGCGAAGGTCTGCCAGAAAGTCGTCGGAAAGCTCTCCCGCGACTCCCTTGTATAGGATTCTTCGTCTTCTTTCCTGCCCCCCGCTCAGCTTCCTCGTATTTTGTATTTGGGGTCTTCCTTGTGTTCGGGGTGGGGCATGTCTCCCCCCCGTGCGTGAGGGAACCCCTCTTACTAATCTGTCTGTGCTACCGCAGGTGCTACATCCGTGGGAGACGACCTTGGACAGGTATGGGCAACTGCGGCTGCAGGGCGTGCCTAGCATCCACGATCTGCTGCAGCGTCTAGCGAGGTCTGGGGAGCGGTTCTCCACTACAACCTCCTCCCATGGCCGCATATGCTGCTTCCCCCCGCTGGTCTACACTCCCCATGCTGTATCGGTGACGCCGTCTGCCGCTACTAGGGCCGGTCGCCGCTGTACCGAGGAGGGGTATGCCGCCGCCAGCCTGTGTTTTCTTCTTGTTGCCTGCCCCAGACTTCCGCTGTTCCAGCAGCTCGCCCCTGGACCGGCCGCCAGTACCCAGGTTTCCCGCTGGCTGCCGATGATTCTACGAGGCGATGGCTGGGCCTGCCGTACCTGCCGTCTGAGGTGGTTCCCGCTACTGGCTTGGCTGTCCCTTCTGTTTTACCGCTGTGCTGTTCCTGCCGCTCCTGAGCTGGTTGCTGTTTTCTGTCGCTCCTGGTTCCTGGCGCTGTCCATGCTGGTCCTGCCGAGGCCCATGTGGTACTTCCCCAGTCCCAGGTCCTCCGGACAGGTGCAGTCGGGCCGTGTTGCTTCGGCAATAGGCCCGACTCCGGACCGGCCTGGATGGAGGACCTGACGACTGTCTGCGTGAGCTGACGAAGAAGAGGAAGGTGTCATCTTCGTCTTCGTCTGCTGCTGCCTACTTCCCCTTCGACTTCTAAGGCCCATAAGCCGAAGAAGAAGAAGGCTGCCTCCCCCCCCTAAGAAGTCTCCTTCGGGGACTTCTAAGGGCCCGTCCCACCGAGGTGGGAC
>NC_087215.1:49560532-49598061 GCF_015104395.2 Macrobrachium nipponense | reverse complement strand
ACAGTATATGTTAAAAGGCTATTTAACCATATAAAGTCATAGGAAACAAATCTATCAGCTGCTCAGATCACAGCTGGTTTTAGTTAAATTCAAAGTACAAAATTTAAAATTTGGTAGAGGTGTTTGGAGGCTTAACACAAAAGTTTTGAGTTTTAAAGAAACTGAGGAGAATTTCAGCGTAGTTTGGAGTCATATTGTGGCTAGAAAAGGAATTTTTGATAATTTGCTATCATGGTGGGATTTTGCAAAAATGGAATGTAAAACGTTTTTTATAAGAATGTCGAAAATGATGTCGCAAGAAAAATAAGAACTTCTAAATATGTTGCAGGGAAGACTGAAACAATTGTATGCAAAAGCTAATGCTGGTGGAATTGACTTTGAAGAAATAAGGGTGATTAAAGACTGAGTGAATGACAAACAGAATGAGTTTTGTGAGGGCATTAAACTACGAGCAAAACTAAAAGACAGGGTAGAAGGTGAAAAGGTATCAGCATACTTGTTAGGAAGAGAGAAGGATAGGAACGCGGGTATTTTTAGAGTTAAAACGGATAAAGGAGTTCTCATTAATACTGACAGTATTGTTTCTTTTTTTTAAAGTTATTATAAAGAGTTATACGTTAATGTTGATAAAATTCAGCCAGAGGAATTACTTAGAATGTGCAAGAATAAATTGGATAATGATGTAGATATGTTATCAAAGGAAATTGAAGAGGAAGAAATATGGGCAGCCATTAAGGGCTTAAGCATTGGAAAGTCACCAGGAAAGGACGGCCTTCCTACTGAATTTTACAAAATGTTTTGGACACTGTTGAAACCTCACTTCATACAGGTAATTAGGTACGCTCAGAAGGAGGATTTGAGTAGTTCTCTGCATGAAGGCATTCTTAAGCTAATACCAAAGGGTGGGGACGTAGAACTTGCAGAGACTGGAGGCCCATATCTCTTCTTAACGTAGATTATAAAGTATGTGCAAAAATTTTAGCTAATCGTATGAAATTGGTAATGAATAAGATAATTTCATCTGAGCAGTATTGTGGTGTAAATGGAAGGTCAATTATCGACTGTAATAATATAAGAGATGTAGTGTATTATTGTTCATCCGAAATTCATTCGAACTTGGCTCTTTTAAACCTTGATTGGTCAAAGGCTTTTGACAGGGTGGATACGAAGTTCTTATGGCGAGTTATGAATTACTTTGGATTTCCCGACTCCTTTATCAAATGGTTAAAGGTGTTATATAAAAACAGTCATAGCTATTTATGCATCAATGGAGTAATTAGCTCTTCGTTTGAAATAAATAGGTCTGTTAGACAGGGATGTCCCTTGTCCATGCTTTTGTTTGTAATATTTCAAGAACTCTTACACTTAGCTATTAAAGGTAATAAACAGATTATTCCTCCTCCACTACCAAATATTCCAGATGATCCAACAATTTTCATCACCGCTGAGAAATCTCTGCAAGTTGTTTATAAAGAGATAGAAAGGTTTGAAAAGACTACAGGAGCACAACTAAACGTCGACAAAACAAACATTTTAGGAATTGGAAACTGGGAAAAACTTTTTGCCTACTGACAGGGTAAAAAGTGTAAAGAAAACTAATATTTTAGGGATTGAATATAGTGGAAATTATGAAGAAACTTGCAGACAAAATTGGGAAAACAGAATAAACAAGATCAGCAGAATATCATCCATGTCAGAACAGAGAATATTAACCCTATATCAAAAGGGTATTATTATCAATTCCTTGATACTCTCAGGAGTATGGTATTTGGTTCACACATTTCCATTGTCTAAACGAGAGGCCTTAGCCATAAATTCTTGTATCTTTAGATTTCTTTGGCATGGAAAGTACCAGCTTATTAGAAGAACAACACTTTGTTTACCCAATAAAGAAGGGGGACTAGGGATTACTGATGTTTATCACAAGGCTATATCTATTTTATGTTGTACTGTTTTAAAAGAGCTAACAAATGATTCATGCCTTGCTCTTTATTATTGTAGTATAAGACTGAGTCATATGGTGAATACGATTGATAAAAAAGAGGTATCGTATATTTCTAGTTTATACTATTCTGAAGCGATAGAGGCAATAAGAAAGGTGTTTCGTTGTAAAATAAATTTCCCTTTGTTGACGAGTAAAGTAGTTTATGATTGTATCCGTCCAAATTGTGAGGCCATAATAGAGAGTAACTACCCGTTGTACAACTGGAAAAGCATTTGGAAGAATGTAAACAATAGACATTTAGGATTACGAGAGAGAGAATTCATGTATAGATACTTGCATGAGACTCTAGCAACTAACCAAAGATTAAGGATGCTAAAGATAAGGACGGATGATTCTTGTGACAGATGGGGCGAGGGAGAAAATTCAATCCATATATTTTATTCATGTACTTATATTAAAGATATTTTGTTATGGTTTAAAAATATTCTGATCAATATATGCAGTATTGAGATAAATAGTTTCTTAAGAATTTTAATGTTAGATTTTAATTTTAACACAACAACGTGTAATAATGCTGCATTAGTTTTAATTGTGAATTACTTGCATGTCTTATGGGTGAGCAAAAAAAAGAAATGTGATCTTAGGCAAATTATAAACTTTTTAAAGAGTAAGTTTAGATATACTAGATGGTTACTTGAATGTTTAAGTGAAAGAATGCTGAACTGTTTTAATACAAAATATGTCAATTATGATTTGAATTAACTTATCTGTAGGTTTGTGTTATATTATTATATAAGTTGGCAGATACCAAAAAATATGGTATCAGAAAAGGGACTTCATTTGCGAATGGTTTAAGTTTATGACTTTTATAATCTATTAAGAATGTAAGTTTGATGATCTGACTAAATATAAATATGTATATATCTAAAATATGTTTAAAATCTGATTGTATTGTAGTTTATTTTATAATAAAAGGAAAATTTTTTTTATTTGCCAGTTTTTAAGTGAATTTTGGAAACATCGCCCCATTGTTAAATATTTGAATATCTCATCCAAGACCGGTGTGACTGGAGAAGGTTTTGTAGTGAGGTCACTCAGTTTTGGTACAATAATCAGGAGCCCATCGGTGGTATTGACGTTGAAACAGAAATAGATGAAACTCTAGTTACTCATAGTAAATACCACAAAGGTCTCCCCCTCACCCAGTGTTGGTTACTTGGTGGTATTAAGAGAACATCAAAAAAATTCTTTTTCTAGGCATTAATTGATCCTGGCGCTGACAATCGCAAAGGTGAAACTCTAATTCCATTAATTAATTTTCAAGTTAACCACACAGAAAATTTTGTTGATCCCAATAATCGTAACATTCACACAATATTGAACGATTGCGGCGAGGTATTAGGGAGTGGAATAGAAGGCCTGGTATTCAAAAAGGGTTTTTGAAACAATATCTTGTTAAGTAGTTATTATTTATGAAGCGCTACCAGGATTCAGTTTTACACGTTTTTTTTTTTTTGTACTTGAAGCTGCTAAATTAGATCCACCTTTAAGTGACACTCAGCCACCATCACCACCTAGGGAATCATTTTCTGATGATGACACTGTAGATGAGCCACAACCATCTTGTGTCCATCCAATTAAGGTAAATTTATTATTTTCTTTTAAATAACATTGTAACATGATTTACCTCCGCCGTTCTTACACCCTCTTACGGTTTGGGGATGTTAGGCTACGGTGCACTAGGCTACGTTGCCTTACTATGGCTGGGTAGATATGCTATGATTGTTTTACCTCATTTTATTCATTAATTCAAATGCCATTTTGTGTCGATGGTGATTTACCCCACCCAAAACCCGACATTCCCAAAGGGTCGCCAGCCTGGATGCAAAGGTGTATAATAACTCAAAAACAACTCATTTCCCAATGTATTATAATCCTTCAAAACGTATTGAAACACATGAAAATACACAGTTTCTTTGGACAAACTGAGTTGAAACTGTTGTAAAAATTTACCCGAGTCAGTTTATACAACATGCAAAAATAAAGTTTTCTTTACACGAGTAACAACGTCACGCATTTTATCAAGGTATTATTAAATTTGTTTAAACATGCCATGGAAGAGAAAAAGAGCTTCGCAAAGCCTTTCAAATGAACAGACATGCCATACAACTGCATACAGAGAGAAACTTCCGTAGTGTTCATGTAGCTGGCTGTGTATTGTTTATTGCTGCCTTTGTGCATTTTAGAAACATATCAGTCTTCCACAATGATCACTAAGCCTATATATTAGCATAATGTGTCAACAGATGGCTGACTTAAACTTATTCTTCTCAGTAATTATTATTTGCCCTTATTTTCTGATAATTGGTAAGACATTCTTCGGTATGTTTCCTCTCCTTTGCTAGAACATTTTGTTAGAATGTATTCTGGTGAAGAAATCACCAGAATACATTCTAACAAAATGTTCTAGCAAAGGAGAGGAAAAATCTAGCCTCCTGTGGCGGGGCAAGCCAGCCTCAATGGTGCCGGTCCAAGCCCGGATAAATAGGGAGGGTTGGTGTCAGGAAGGGCATCCGACTGTAAAAAACCCACGCCAAAACCAATGGAATGAGTCGTGATATTGATGAGAATAGGGCTAGGGCGTACTCCGTAAACGACGCACAGACACATCGCCCTAAACTCTGTGACAAGGCGAGGGCTACTGCATCATGAGCGGGTGCAGCTAAAGAAGCGAGCTCTAAATGTGATCAGAATAGGCCAGCTCAATATTGGGTCTATGACAGGAAGAGGAAGAGAGTTGGCAGAGTTAATGAGGATAAAGAGAGTGGATATTTTGTGTGTGCAGGAAACTCGATGGAAGGGTAATAAAGCTAAAGAACTGGGGGATGGCTATAGTGGAGCAAATGAGCAGGGTAGGAATGGCGTTGGAGTAGTGTTGTCGGGGGAAATGAAGAATGCAGTGACGGAAGTGAGTAGAAAGAATGACCGCATTATGAGAGTGAAGATATGTTATGGAGGGGAAACAATGAACATCATTAGCGCTTATGCTCCACAAGTGGGCTGCACAGAGGAAGAAAAGAGCCGTTTTTGGAACGAAATGAGTGAGGTAACGCAAGAACTGGAAGAGCAGGAGAGGACTGTAGTGGGGGCAGACTTTAATGGACATGTCGGAAATGAAAAGGATGTAATTGAACGTGTGCATGGAGGACATGGGATTGGGGAGAGAAACCCAGAAGGAGAGAGTATAGTAGACTTTGCCGTGTCCTTTGATATGGCAATAGTGAACACATTCTTCAAAAAGAAGAGGGAGCACTTGATAACATACAGGAGTGGCGGTAGATGCACACAAATAGATTACCTCCTTTACAATAGATCAAGGCTGGTGGAAGTTAGGAATTGTAAAGTTATCCAGGTGACCACGTGGCCCCCCAACATAGGCTCCTTTGTATGGATTTAAAGATGAAAAGAGAAAAGAAAACGAAAACGAATGGGGTAAAGAAAATCAAGTGTGGTATAAATTGTTAGGGAGGGATAATGATAAGAAGAGAGAGTTCAGGAGAAGAGTGCTGTGGGAGAGGTTGATCTGGGAATTGAAGATGTGGGAGAATGGTGGAGGCATAATGCATCAGTGATTAGAAGACATGGAAAGGAGATACTAGGGGAAACATCTGGAATAGTATGGAGGAAAAGGAGAGCTGGTGGTGGGAAGAAGAGGTGGGGGAAGTGGTGAAAGGTAAAAGGGAGGCAAAGAAGAGATTTGAAGAGTCACAGCTGCAGGAGGACAGAGAAAGATTAAGAGAAAGAAACAAAGAAGTAAAAGGGTGGTAGCTCAAGCTAAGGCAAGGACATATGAAGAGGTTTATAATGAACTGGAAACCAAGGAAGGGTTGAGTAAGATGCTCAAACTGTCAAAAGTAAGAAATAAAAGAACAAAGGACATCACCCATATTAAGCAAATGAAAGATAGGAATGGTACTGTCGTAAAAAAGGAAGAAGACATCCTGAAAAGATGGAAAGAGTATTTCGAACAACTGCTAAATGAAGAAAATGAAAGACTTGTAAGAGAGGATGGACAAGTAAACATGGGAATGGTAATTGGGGATATCTAGGGATGAAGTGATACGAGCCTTAAAAAGAATGAGAAATGGGAAGGCAACAGGACCTGACTTAATCCCAGTCGAAGTTTGGAAAGCCTTAGGAGAGGAAGGGGTAGACATCTTGTATGATCTGATGGTAAAAATATTCGAACAGGAAAAGATACCAGAAGAATGGCGGGAAAGCATATTGATACCTATATTTAAAGGTAAAGGTGATGTCCAGGAATGCAGTAATTATAGAGGTATAAAACTAATGAATGTCTCACACGTTGAAGATTTTGGAAAGAATCATAGATAGCAGGCTGAGAGAGGAAGTTAGAATAGGGAAGGAACAGTTAGGATTTATGAAGGGAAGCGGGACAACGGATGGAATATTTTGCATAAGGCAGCTAATGGAGAAATTCAGAGAAAAACAACGAGACCTGCATCTGGTATTCATAGACCTTGAAAAGGCCTATGGACAGAGTGCCAAGGCAAGAAATATGGAGATGTTTGAGGGAGAAGATGGTGCCGGAAAAGTATGTCAGAATTATTCCAGGAGATGTACAGGAATGTGTATACTAGAGTGGGGAGTAGTGTTGGTGAGACGGATGGATTTGAGATAGGAGTTGGATTACACCAGGGGTCAGCACTTAGCCCATTCATCTTCAACATCGTGATGGATGTAATGACCAGGGATGTTAGAGAAGCAGTGCCATGGTGCATATTATACGCGGATGACATTGTGTTGTGTTCAGAGGGGAAGGAGGAGTTGGAGGGGAGGGTGGAGAGGTGGAGAGCAGCACTTGAGGAGAGAGGAATGAGAATAAGCAGATCAAAAACCGAATATATGTGTTCTAGTATTACTGAGGACGGTGGAAGTAGCATAAGATTGGGTGGGGAAGAAATAAAGAAAGTACAGAAGTTCAAGTACTTAGGGTCCGTATTGGAGGATAGTGGAAGCATGGACCAAGAGGTGAGACACCGAATTCAGGCAGGATGGAATAATTGGAGGTCTGCATCAGGGGTACTCTGTGACAAGAAGGTCCCTCTGAAATTGAAAGGAAAGTTCCATAGGACGGTGGTCAGACCAGCAATGTTATATGGAACAGAAACGGCAAGTATGAGGAAAACAGAGGAGAAGAAGATGGATGTAGCAGAAATGAGAATGTTGAGATGGATGTCGGGAGTAACAAGGGAAGATGGATTAGAAATGAGTATATAAGATGGATCAACCAAACGGTAGCTGAAATATCGAAGAAAATACAGGAGGGAAGGCTTCGATGGTATGGACACCTGTTACGAAGGGAGGAACGTCATGTTGGAAGACATACGATGGAAATGGAAGTGCAGGGTAGAAGGAAGAAGGGAAGACCAAGAAAGAGATGGCGTGATTGTGTAAGGGAAGATATGGAATTGAAAGGTATAAATGAGAACGAGGCACAAGACAGAAATCGATGGAGACGACTCATTCGTAATGGCGACCCCATATAAAAATGGGTTTAAGCTAGGAAGAAGAAGTATTCTGGTGAAGAAATGATCTTACCACTTAGGTTTGGAACGAATTTTTATCCGTTGACCATTTCGTCATAATTCATTAAACAGTGTCACTTCAGTGGAATAAAATAAGTATATAGGCTACATTGAGATAACTATTTTAAATCTTACTTATTTCAATGTTGCATCAACATTCTAGTGGTTTGATACCAATCTTTGTTGTCAAAGAATCATAAAGTATGCATTTTGAGGGTTCAATAAAAAAAATCACTTTTTAAGTCAAATGCATAACTATTAGACTATTTGTATATGTGAATACTGAGAATTTCTATTTAAACTAAAAACAATATTAACAAAAGAGAATGAAAGTGAAAAATAAACTGCTATAGGTTAATGATGATGTCAGATGTTAAAATTTTCACCAAGCTTTTGATATCAAACAAATATCATGTTTCAGGTTTTATTGGGAGCATTCCTGGTTACAATTTTGCAATTAAAATGAAAATGATGGACTGATTACCTGAACAGATCATCTGACAATGTTTCTTATCAAAACACCACAATCCTTCACATAAATTCTCCTGACGTCCGGGCACTGTGAAATGGCCTCGGTCAAGACATGTGCGCCCTCCACTACCCTTCCGAGAAATCCAGAGGAAATGGGTGCAACTCTGGCAGTAGTTTTGGTAAAGATATGAAACTGGGTGGCTTTCGACTCGTCCTGCGAAGTCGCCCGGATTCTGTACAAATCACACGGACCGTTGTTTCCTTTTCGAATGGCATCTTCCTTCCAATCGACGCCTTGAAGAAGAGCCCTTCCCCCTGATCCGTCGTTGTTTTCATAATCGCCGAAGTAGGCGCATTCGACGTGGTACGTCTCGTCGTTTTCTAACTTGATCATGTTTGTGTTCAGGTAGGAAAGTCCTTCGGTTCCTCTGCAAAGCTTGGAAAACTGTATGGCGGCTGAGCTGCGCTGATGAAGGGTGAGTATCAGTCTTCCAAAAGATCTTTCCCCATCGCCGAGCTCTAGAAAGCATGGGTCGTAAATATAAAGCTTCGTTACCTGGTTATACTGTGTGAAAGGAGAGGAAAATGGAAATAGAATATGTATAGGAATGTAAAAGATTAAAAACTATAATGCAACGTTCCTTTTAGCTATGGTTTTTAACCTCATATAAATCCAGTACTCAGTCAATATTATATAAAAAAAATAATGAGTCTGTTCAGTAAACCACAGTGAAATCATTTGGAAATAATTTGCTAAAACTAGTTCAGATTAACTTGGGTAAATTAGTATGGAACACGTCATATCATTAAGGTATATAATATTACCGTATTAGAAATGAACAAATCGGTCAACATGAAGGGGATAGAATAATAAAAAATCAAGTACCATTGATCTTATGGACGTAACCAGCTGCGTGTAATAAGATCATATTTGATGGTGTCATTAATTGTATGCATAAGGATGCATCCACACTACCATAAACAAATGTCTTATAAACTCGTCAGAAACTTATAGTATACATGTTACGAACAGGCTGAAAACAAGTCAACAAAGAAAGCGAAGAACGAACCTGCAAATGCTGGATAATCGTATGAAGCACCGTTTTTAACATTTTTACAATAAGCTGCCCAATTTGTTCGTGATGTGTATCCTATAAGTTTCCTACATGTGTAATGCCATATTTTACTGCAGTGTGGATGCCCTCATACATTTATCCTCATGTAAACTGTCAAATACCTGACTTGCCACTCACGTAGCCACTGTACTAGCAACTCTCTGGTAGACATTAGAGGTGCCTCACACTGAGGGACCTGGGGCAACCCGAACAAGATGTAAGGTCTGTAAGGTAAGGTCTGCACCAAGAACGAATCACAGGGTATTTCTTCAGGATTCCCGAGGACATGGAGCCATAGCCTGTCGCTTTTATCGAGGCTGATTCTTGCGTACCGTGTAGTACCTTTGTCTCTGTCGGTCTGAGCTGCAAACACACGTCCCTGCCTCAGCATCCCTTCGGTGAATGGAGATATGTCGCGGATGTCTATCTCCTATATCGTGAGGTTGAAGTAAAGGTAGGGAGACAACCATGAAAAGTTAACGGAACGAGATGTGTAATTTGTCTATTATAACACTGTACAATATGGCTTTACTTGAAATTATTAGTAATTTTTGAATACTTTGCTGTATTTAATCCAAAATATTATAAAAATGTGTAATATCAAGTGCGAAAAGCTTAAATAGATATAAATTTCAATGAATAAACATAGCCATGTCGTCAAAGGCCAATCTTACTTGAGTCAGAATGACTTGTGGTTAAAAATATTCATGTTGAAACGGGGAATGTAACAGCTTGTTATTGTCTGTTACACATGTATAGATTTAGTTAATTAAATTGCGAACATATTGTATATATGTTTAGTGAATATTTTTTCCTTATCAACACTGTTTTCTTTATAGATTGTCCGTCGCGACAGGCCTAAGTCTGTATTTAGTCCGTATTAATGAAGTTGAATCTTCTATTGTGTACAGAGGAGCCTAAGATGCTCGCTCCCTCGCCTATAATATGTTAAATTCAGGGATTTCACGAAATCCCTGGGGCATATGTGAAACAACCAATTCGCGTACAAACATCTGATCCCAGAGGGCTAGTACTAAACACGGCGAAACAGTGATTCATCTACACTGTTTCGCCGCGTTTGGCACTAGTCCCTTGGGGGTCAAATGTGTTTCGCCGTGTTTAGTTCTAGCCCCTGGGGGTATTTGATCCCCCACGGGCTAGTACTAAACACGGTGAAAGTGCAGATGAATTATTGTTTCACCGTATTTAGAACTAGCTCTCGGGGTTCAAGTGTTCCTAAGCGAATTGGTCATTTCACATATTCCCTAGGGATTTCCCTGTAACATATACACGTAGTGTATAATAAATGAAATGTCTCACCACGGTCAGTGTCAATTTGTCATTTGCACACCTCGTTTTGTCAGTAGTGTTTATTTAAAGACATTGTTTTGTTGTGTAAGCATTTAGTAACCATACTGTAAACAAGCTGTTGTCGTATAGTGAATTAAGATCTGGAAGAGACAAGAAAGAGCCAGTCCATTCTGAAAGGTATATATATATATATATATATATATATATATATATATATATATATATATATATATATACATACACATATATACTTTTCAGAATGGACTGGCTCTTTCTTGTCTCCTCCAGATCTTAGTTCACTATACGACAACAGCTTGTTTACAGTATAATTACTTAATTACTAAATGCTCCTACAACAAACAATGTCTTTAAATAAACACTGTTGACAATTCGAAGTGAAGTTGCTATTCTAACTACAGGTTATTTGTGGATCTCAGGGTGCGGGTTCGATTCCCCGCTCTGCCAACGCAGAATCAGAGGAATTTATTTCCGGTGATAGAAATTCATTTCTCGATGGGGTTCGGATCCCACAATAAACTGTAGTTCCCGTTGCTAAGTAACCAACTGGTTCCTAGCCACGTGAAAATATCTAATCCTTCGGGCCAGCCCTAGGAGAGCTGTTAATCAGCTCAGTGATCTGGGGAAACTAAGATACACTTTTGTGAATCAGCCAAGGTTTCCCTCTCAAATTGGCATTATTTCAAGGTCCCTGTAATCGTTTTCTGCTTTTGAGGGACCGAATGATCCTCTCCAAAGAAGGATCTGGGATACATTTAGACAAAAAAAGTTCACTTGAAAAGTTGAACAGGTTCATTGTACTTGGAACCGAGTACAATTTCCACTTGACACACAACAAAACTCTGTAGTTTTGATAGTTGGCAAAAGTGAACAGTCTACTACAACTGATGTGAAAGACCTAAAATAAATGACTGCAGCCAACTGTTTGTTATTCCACTTGAGTATTGGCTAACTGCAATGTTGTTTGAGCAACTTAGCTTACTGAACTCTACCCTTCAGCAAAGATGTTTCCATATGTGTGTGTATATATATATATATATATATATATATATATATTATATAATATATAGAATATACACACTATGGTAAACATCTTTATATAACATATAGGACCATATATATATATATATAATCCTATATATATAGATATATATAATAATAATATATATATATAAACACACATCTAAAAATCTTTATATATATATATATACTATATATATATATATATAGGGGGGGGGACACACATATGGAAACATCTTTATATGATATATATATATATCATTATATATATATATATATATATATCTTTATATATATATATATATATATATATATATATATATATATATATACACACATATGGAAACATCTTTGCTGAAGGGGTAGAGTTCAGTAAGCTAAGTTGCTCAAACAACATTACAGTTAGCCAATACTCAAGTGGAATAACAAACAGTTTGGCTGCAGTCATTTATTTTAGGTCTTACACATCAGTTGTAGTAGACTGTTCACTTTTGCCAACTATCAAAACTACAGAGTTTTGTTGTGTGTCAAGTGGAAATTGTACTCGGTTCCAAGTACAATGAACCTGTTCAACTTTTCAAGTGAACTTTTTTTGTCTAAATGTATCCCAGATCCTTCTTTGGAGAGGATCATATATATATATATATATATATATATATATATATATATATATATATATATATATATAGTATATATAAATTAGTCTGATTTTGCGTTGGCAGAGTGGGGAATCTAACCCGGACCCTGAGATCCACAAATGACTTGTAGTTAGAATAGCCACTTCAATGTGTGGAGTTCAATAGCACCAATTTTCTCATATATTGAGAAATTGTCAAAGAATCTAATGATGAAGTTTTTATACTAGAGATATTATTAATATAAGTAATAAGTATTTTTTGACATTTTCACGCACTTTTTTAATAAACTGCCAAAGTTTTTGGTAAGAAGTGACCGTTCATTGGCGTCTTAGTGATACCGTTGTTGTGATCATGGACTTCAAAATGGTTTATTATAGTGCATTTGGGTGCAGTGAGAGTGATAGAGTGACTTATAAGCTCTTTTCATTTCCAAAGAATCCCAAGTCAAGGAAAATCTGGCCTCAACGCATGCCGGAGATCAGAGAAGAGAGTTGGGTAGACATCAAGGGATTCATTTGCGCGATAGAAATTTGAGATTTGAGTTTACAAACCAATCGGTCCCGAAAAATTATTGTGGTGTAATAAAGATAAATGCATTACCGGATCGGAATCTTCCAATACAATTAACGTCTGCTAAGCAGAAAGGTAATTTAGCAGCTGGCTCTGACCTCTTTGATTAGGTTGCCTTTAATTAGCTCCAAGTAATTTTATTATCATTCATTTTGATCCGATAGCCACTGCCCCTACAAAACATCCTATGAATTCTTACCTTTAATGAATATTTGGGTTCTTGTTATTAATGTATTGGTTGAAATTGATCTTTAATATCAAAAGTGCAAAAAATGGCCAGTGTAGCAAACTTTTCTCACAGGACTGTAAACATGGCTGCTTAAAATTTCCTTCTCAAAATAAATAATCATACTGGGAATCTGTTGGTTATTTAATAAATATTTGTAATATTAATTCCTTATTTCATACCCAAAGTCATAGAATGCATTAAAGCGGCCTTTATACTTGACAACCAAATCTCTCATCTTTGATAGCAGATGGTGCAGTCAGTGTCATTCACAAAAAGCCTTATTGGTGCAACATTTCGCCTATTCGATATCTTCAATATCGACATTCACATGAACTATAATATTTCATAAGTCCAAAATCGCATTCGCCACTTAAATCTGTGGGGGGATATTTATTAAATCGCATTTCAAAGTGTAACAAAAGCAGTTAACCCTATGTATACAACAGTAAACTGTCGCTCCGATGCGTTCCTGTGACGTCACAGATTATGGTCGGTTACATAAAAATACACGGATCTGCGTGTTGGGCTACATGTCGTATTTCTGCATCGTGAGCCACTTTTAGAAAGGGTGTTCTTCAAGTATTGTTTACGACTTATTTAAGAAAAAATAGCTCATTCGAAAGGGACTGTTATGGGACTCAGAATAACCTGTAGTTAACACAGTTCATTTTAAAAAGCTCTTATGGGATTCAGAATGACCTAGTATAATTAAAACATGTAATTAAAAAAAGGGATTTAGTTTGCTACAAAATGACATGCGATTAAAATAGCTAATTCGACCAACTCACTTTGAGAAACGCAGCCTCGTGTGTCTGCGTGAACTGACTCTTCCGTCGAGTGGGGAAGAAATCCATGATTTTTTCGATTTTGTCTTCTATCGACAACGAGGAAAAACTATCTCCTACAACGCCATCCAAACCGTCAGAGCAGGCACCAGGGCATACATCCTTTTTTTCATTAAAGGCTGCACCTTCCGATTTGACTGACGATGATGCTCCTTCCTTCCGGAATGATGTTGACTGCAGCTATTACAATAAGATACATTGGTCTCTTCAGAAATCATACTGTTTTGCATTATTATTTTTTTATTATAAAACTAACAGAGAGAGTTAGAGTGCATGGTATCGTCAACAATTTCCTGTCATGAATTAGATTTCTTCTTCGATTTGTGAGATAAAAATCTTGGCAAGCAAAATATACAGAATAAATAAATGAAATGAAATAAAAAGAAGAAAAAGAAAGGAGTCTGCTCCTGGAAAACAATGATCCTGAAATTGGCTTATTGAACCGAGAATTAACATGAGCGGGAGACGGCAAAGAATTTATGACCTTTGACAAAGAGGGTGTAAGGCATAAAACTGGAGCGACGAAAACACTAAAATTAAAAATGTATCTTAAATTTATAGCATCATCATTACTTCAGAATATACAAACAGTCATATGGATAAAACCTAAAAGACCATAGATGTGCAAGTCAATTTTCCATAAAATAGAAATATTTTTTGTGCAAAAATGGTGAAAAACAAAAAGAAAATAATGAATCTAAGAAATAAACCAAGAATCACATTTTACTTTACGAAAGTATAAACTTGTATTTCTCTGATCGTCTCACCTGGCAGGATTTCTGAAGGCGCTTCTTGTCGGGAAAGCTCGCCCCCACATGGCGAACCCAGCTGTCAAACGAGTCATAACGCTCATAAACCTTCTGGAAAGCCTCGAACAAGTTCTGTGCCCCTCTCACTTCATCCAGCTTTTCCTTGGAATCCTTCACCTCCTGCATCTTCTTCTCTCCCTCATGCAAAGTTTCATCAACTCGAAAGATCTCGTTTGTGATCCACTTAAGAATATTCCCAATGCGGTCAATGAATTCCATGTGCTCTTGGAACTCCCTTTGGCAGCCTTCTTCCCAACTTTCTAGGTGCGTCTTGTAGTACTGGAGTTGGGAGTTTGCTTCCTGGAACCGAGATTCAATGGCTTCTCTGTTCATCGCAAGGCTGACTGATTCGATGCTTTGACTCATCTTACTTGTTGCTCCCATGAAAGGGTTAGAATCCATCGTGGTGAAGCGGTGTAGGATATTTTCCACTTCAAAATTAATGGGGAATATTGTGCTAGAATGAACAGTGTGTTCCATATGACAGGTGTAACATGTCAATTTTTCCTCCTTGATAGGAACACAGATACAGCTGGAGCAAAATGTGTGTCCACAGGGCAAAACTAGAGGTCTTCTTTCAAACGTGTTATAAGAATTACAACACATTTTGCAGTCTATGCCACTCATTTTCCTCTGCTGTTCTTTTCTCCTGTAAGAAATATAAAGACAGAGAGGCAGCAATGAAAAATATTCAGATTTTATATTTCACTTTGAAATTTGCTAATGTTCAATAGGTAAGCTTTCTATAGTAGATATTTGTTTTTTTTAACACAAACACACACACACACACACACGCACGCACACGCACACGCACACACAGACACACACAGACACACACACACACACACACACACACACACACACATATATATATATATATATATATATATATATATATATATATATATATATTATATATATATACATATATACATATACATACTATATATATATATATATATATATTATATATATATATATATATATATATATATATGTCAGCGGTGAATCCTAAGGGGATACTAATGATGTGGCACTTGCTGTGCTATCGGCATAAAAGATTTCATTAAATAATGCTCTGGATACTTACCAATGTACATATTTTATTAATTATTATTAACTGTAAATATATGGACAATACATTTACAATGCCCATCACATAATACATTAAAAAGCATCAGAACATATCAGAGCACAATGCTCCACCATACAATCTAAGCATAGCTAGGCACAATGGCGGAGCCAGTTCCTCAGCTTGGCGCCACAGTGAATACGTAGTCCGCGAATACGGATGGTTCACTTTATATTGTGGGTCTTCTAAACTGAGCTGCAGCCATGAGCGTAACCAGTTCAGTTTTTGTCCAGGGTGCTCGCAGATTAGTCGGGAACGTCACACTTAACTACAGCGGCTGTTTAAAATTTGAATGTCCTTTTAAAATTTAAACGTAAAAGCGCTTAATTATATTATGAAAATGAAAAATGAAGTATCATAATGCACGCCAAACCTAACCATGAACGTGTGTGAATTGTAAGCGTAGTATGTACAAAAACCGTCTTCTGTTTGGATGACACATATATCAGGTAGGTAGACATAATTTAAAAGTCTCCTGTATGCTTATATAAGCATAAATAATTTTAGTATGATAAATGTGGTACATGAAGCTAAACTGTATCTGGGGCTGTCCGAAGGTTCTAAGCATCGCGGGGTTGGCTTTCACTATACCTGCTACAAGTGCAACTACAGAAAGATGTCATCCTTGGCCTAAGGCAGATTGCACACCAACGCAAACTGTTACATGAAACCTATCACGCGCAACTGGTCGCTTTCGATTTGGTCACCTTGAGGTGCTCACATCATAGTAAATATTTTTTAGTTTCAACGATGTCGTGAGACGAGGAAGACGTGGTTTTGCTTTGTTACATAAGCAGAAGGAACAAGAGAAGATCATGGGTTTATTCATATTTTCAAGAAATGCTCAACGAAGGAGTTTTGTTGCTGCTCAAAAACTTCACGTGGACCCTGTGAAATTTCAAAAATTTCACAGAATCTCTAAAAAAACCTTCAATAAACTAGTTTTTAAGGTTACAAATTTAATGTTCCCGACTTGCTTGTCATTCGCCATTGCATCAACAGCCATGGCCTTAGCGCTCAGAGGCACATTTCAGTACCACTCTCTTCTCAGTAAGTTCGTAATGTGACTGATCGACGCACGACCAGCATCCAGCATAGCCAATTCCACGGTGATCAGTCTCAGTTGTAATACAACTGGTTGCAGCGTCGTAAGCAATTGATTTCATGCAACTGGTTGCGTTGGTGAGCGATCTTTATTGTCAATTTAAAAACCGTGCTTGATGACCTAAAGTAAATTTTATATGCTTTCATATACCAATAATACTGTTGTACGAAATTTTAGTACCAGTCCAATAACAATTAGAATGAAACATTTTTTTCACGTCTTTATACGGCATTTCTTTACTATTTCTTTTTTACATAATTTTAAATACATTTCTGAGAATAGGAAGTAATAATACAATGGACTGCATATGACAAATTGAGCTGAGTAATTAACACCTACGTCTGCATAATGTCTCAATATCTTACGTCAGGATTCCCATAATATATATATATATATATATATATATATATATATATATATATATTATATATATATATATATATATATATGTGTGTGTGTGTGTGTGTGTGTGTGTGTGTGTGTGTGTATGTGCGTGTGTGTGTGTCATATCACATTACCGTGATTCATATACATACATCGAGCTACAAATATCCTTTAATATCTAATTCGCTCTAACTCGGAATTAATATATTTTCGTATGTATTAACTGAAGGGGAATTTTTTAGTCGATAAGAAATTTGTTGGCTCGCAGCCACGAACCATCGAACCCAACAAATTCAGGACCTACAGTGAAGCCTTAAACCACACCGTCACCGCAAGAGGGTACAAGTTTATGCCGCCTCTCAACTACAAATACCTGTTGCTCTCAGGTGTTCGTTGTTTTGGAGTCGGCATCAACCCACAGCGACCTCGGTAACGTTGTAGTGCTTTTGTACGCACGTAGCCATTATATGAGTCACATCACATAACCGTGATTCATATACATGCATCGAGCTACAAATGTCCTTTAAAATCTAATTCGCTCTACCTCGGAATTAATATATTTTCATATATGTTAACCAAGGGGAAATTTCTTAGTCGATAAGAAATTTGTCGGCTCACGGCCGCAAAACATCAAACCCAACAAATTCAGGACGCACAGTGAAGCTGGTTCTGCTCGTGAAACGGGGCTGGTTATGCCAGTACACTTAGTTACTTTACATATTTATAATACATAATTTCTGCATATGACTTATTGTTTGGAAAAGAATACTATAGGGTAAACATCAATGGCATCAAAGAGGGTGGAGTCTGGGAAAGGGGTTGACAGAGAAGAGCGGTTGTTTGGAGGAGGAGGAGGAGGAGAGGAGGAGAGAGAGAGAGAGAGAGAGAGAGAGAGAGTTGATATTAGTGACAAGAAAGAAGATAAGAGACCGTGATGGTTGGAGAGAGTAAGAGAAAGGAACTTTCTCTATTCTTTCTTTTCCATTTAACCAGACTGAGCCACAACAACGCGTGGCCGGGTACATCCATATATATATATATATATATATATATATATATATATATATATATATATATATATATATATATGATATATGAGTGTGTGTGTGTGTGTGTTTTTTCCATTTGACTATTATTTCCCTTCGACTTTTGATGGAGAACGAGAGATTTTTGAAAATATGTTTTAAATCTTTGATTGGTGTTCAATAAATCGGCCTAATTTTGATGGCGGGGAGATTCCATTCGACTTGCTTTTCTTTCCTTTATCAGATTCCAGTGAATACCATTGACGGAGAAGGAGAAGGCTTTAATAATACTTGCCCTTTCCCCTTAGTTTAGTATCTAAAGAATACATTTGATTAGGAAGTATTTTGTTCACATTGGCCTAATTGCCGGTTTCCTCTTTTTTTTTATTTTATAACAGTGGAGTTCATTGTCGCAAAACCCATCAATAAACATATCTGCAAAAGCCACATTACCGGAATAGTAAGGCATTGCCTCTAGTTTCTTCCTCACAAAATGAATAAGGAATCTGACACTTGTAACCCGAACATGGTCTTGGCGGAAAAGTGAGGCTGTTTAGAGTAACAAATGAAGTGATCAGCTCCATCTCCCTCGCCATAGCTGTGGATGCTCTTGACATCCCCGTGCATGCCATCTTACTTGGCCATTGAATGATAACGGGTATTTCAAAAATTCACCTCACCAAAAAAGGAAGAATTAAAATGCATACGTGTCACACCCTATATATATAGATATATATATATATATATATATATATATATATATATATATATATGCTATATAAATATATGTGTGTATATATATATATATATATATATATATATATATATATATATATATGTATAATATATATATATATATATATATATATATATATATATATATTGTGAGGTTAGGCAGTTGTTTAAATGGAAAAAATTATTTGCCTTTGGTGGGTTGTTGCCTCATTACTTATTCGTGTTTTTCTGTGGTGCAAGTTAACGTCTGTTGTCTTCCCTTTGACAATGGCAGTCGGGTTTGGTATAGCAGTGAGTCAGGTTCCAGACATAAAAGTAGCAGGGGTACTTTATTTGAACATCAGGTATTGGTTACCTGTTGTCTATGGCAGTGGGAGGATGCAGTCATTGGTGGAGCAGTTTGGTTCCAGTGAACCAACCTGTTGTCTCTTCGACTTCGCCAAAAGTCATCTGTGTGTTTGGGATGTGTCCCTGTTAACAGTCATGGGCTGTTTCGATAACTACAGAGATTGTCTTTGTGCATCCTCCTTGGACAGTGGGGTCTGTCTCGAGGTCTCTGCTGAGATTGTCGGGTTTTTCTTTTATGTGTGGCACTGCCTGTAGAGTGTGTATTAGCGCTGGGGTGAAGCTATTGTTATTATTATGCCGTCTGTTTAGTTATTATGTAATATTGTTGCAGCGTGATTTTGATATTCATATTGTTTCATGATTTGTTGCTGTGGTGTGTGCTGCTTGTTTTATATAATTTCATTGTTGTTTTGTTAAACTAATGTATATTGTTCGTGTTATTTTACTATGTTTTATTGTAAAGTAACTTGGTTGTGCTACATCTGTTTTGATATTATTTGTAACTGACTTCTGCTATGCGATTGATTTATTTATTTTTGCCCAAATCCCGAATCGCTTGGTTATATTTGTAAATAATGAATTTGATATTAAGGGAATTTTTGTGGTTTCGTTCTGCTCCTTCCTCCTTTGTTTGTCCCAACTGCTGTCGGTCATTCTAATCCCATTCTTTTTGCAGTTAAGATCCTACAAGATCGAATGCAGTCCATTACAATATATATATATATATATATATATATATATATATATATATATATATATATATATATATATATATATATGACTGGTAAAGGTGTTCTGTAACAACAGAATTCCACTAATAAAAGGGAGCCCATAAAAACACCAAAATGTAGAGAGAAAAGTACTATATTTCAGAGACTGCGTCTCTCTCTTCAGGTATATGAATGAGAAAAGTTTACAGAAAAGGTGGTTATTTATACCAAGAGATTCGTCCACAAGTAAGCCAATTTAGGCCAACCCCGCTGATAATCTTCCTTTAATCTTCTTAAGCGTTGGTTGAATGAACACTGCGTCGACGATGTCTGATGTCCAATTCCCTTTTGAGATGTTCATTACCTGCTTCTCTTTTATTAAGGCCGATTCCATCATTTGACTCTTGTACCGGCAGTTGCTGCTATAAATTACACGTGACATATTCCAGTTTATTCTATGGTTATGTTCATTTATATGATTGAAAATAGCCGAGTTCTGTTGTCCATACCTAACTGACCGTTTGTGTTTTGTTAATTTAATCTCTGGGGAAGTGATTTACCTGTAAATCCGATGTAAGATTGGTCACAGTCCTGGCATGGGATCTCATATACCCCGAGTCTTTGGGCGATGTCTTTTGTTGGACGTTAATCAGGGATTTGGCTAAGGTATTTGGGTAGGTAAATGCAAAAGGGTTGGATTTCCCAAGGGTGTGAGTTACTCTCTTAATCGTCTCCAGGTGGGGAATTTTTATTTTATTGTTGGGTGTGTCTCTGGTCTTGTCTTTAGGGGGTCGGTAGAAAATTACGTTTGCTTTTTGAATTGCTTTCTCAATTATATGGTCAGGATACTTTAAAGATGAGAGTTGCTTGCGAATTAGTTCAAATTCTTTTTCCAGGAAATCTGGGGAACAAATTCGTAAGGCTCTTAAGAATAGGTTGCCTAGATAGACTTTATCTTGATAGTATTGTCACTGATTAGCCTAAAGTTAGGTGAATAGATGAAAAGTGAGAACGTTTGGTTTTCTGTATATGTAAATTTGTATTCTGTCGTGTCTCTGATTATTAAAACATCAAGAAAAGGAATTTTGTTGTCTGTTTCCCATTCACTTTAAATTTGATGCCGGGCACTAATGCGTTTAATTTTGAGAGGAATTCATTAAAATTACCCCACTTATTATCCCAAAATGTTAGTATGTCATCCACGTATCTCATCCACAGCATGTTTTTGGGGTTTTATTGCATTTATTACTGTAGTTTCAAAGTATTCCATGTACAGATTGGATAAAATAGAGGACTTAAAGGACTACCCATTACTACACCCGAATTTTTGCTTGTAGAATGATTCCCCGAATGAAAATACGTTATTAGATGCACATAATTCAACTAACTTTATTATTTTGTCAAGTGCCAAGGGAAATGATCTGAATAGGGGATAATTTTTCCCTTAAAAAACTGAAGAACGTCTGTACTGGTACTTTTGTGAATAGGGAGTCTACGTCAAGGCTTAAAAGTTTTATTGTTGTGAAGTGTATATATTGTGTTCTCTGAATTTGTGACAAAAGTCTTCCGAATGTTTTGATGTGACTGGGAGAAAAAGTGCCTAAAAAAGGAGAAAGGAGGCCAGCTAACCATTTAGAAATTTTGTAATTGAAAGCTCCGGCGCATGAAACGATGGGTCTGAATGGAAGTTATTGTTCTTTGTGGAGTTTTTGGGAAGACCATAAAAGTAGGGTAATTTAGGATTGAATTACTTTAAATTTCTCTAATAAGTTCAATACTCTTTTGTCTTGGCCAATTAATCTTACTTTCCGAAAAAATTCTGTGGGAACGTTCTGGAGGGGATTTTTCGTCAGTTTTTCGTAAGTATTTGTGTCGCTAAGGAGCTGGTTGATTTTGTCGAGGTAGAAGTCTTGTCCATTATTACAATTTTGCCGTCTTTGTCGGATCTACTTATTATAACATCTAACTTTTTTAGCGAGTGGATGGCTATCATGAATCTGCGGGAACAGGATATCCTGTTCCCCGCAGATTCATGATAGCCATCCACTCGCTAAAAAAGTTAGATGTTTATAATAAGTAGATCCGACAAAGACGGCAAAATTGTAATAAATGACAAAGATCCCATGCCAGGACTGTGACCAATCTTACATCGGATTTACAGGTAAATCACTTCCCCAGAGATTAATACAACGCAAACGGTCAGTTAGGTATGGACAACAGAACTCGGCTATTTTCAATCATATAAATGAACATAACCATAGAATAAACTGGAATATGTCACGTGTAATTTATAGCAGCAACTGCCGGTACAAGAGTCAAATGATGGTAATCGGCCTTAATAAAAGAGAAGCAGGTAATGAACATCTCAAAAGGGAATTGGACATCAGACATCGTCGACGCAGTGTTCATTCAACCAACGCTTAAGAAGATTAAAGGAAGATTATCAGGCGGGGGAGGCGGGGTGGACCTAAATTGGCTTACTTGTGGACGAATCTCGGTTGTATAAATACCACCTTTTCTGTAAACTTTTCTCATTCATATACCTGAAGAGAGAGACAGCAGTCTCTGAAATATAGTATTTTCTCTACATTTTGGTGTTTTTATGGGCTCCTTTTATTAGATATATATATTACATATATATACATATACATACATATATAGAGATATAGGTTATCCACGTTCGTGGATTATCCACATCTTTTATAAATCCGCATCTGCATCCTCATCTGTATTGACAATTTCTTAACATCCGCATCTGCATCAGCATTGCGAGCAAGAGTTTAATGCGGACGAGGATGCAGATGCGGATTTATAAAAAATGCGGATAATGCGCGGATGTGGATATCCGATACATCTCTAACATACACACACACACACATATATAAATATATTATAGATATATATATATATATATATATATATATATATAATCTATAACTATATATTATGATATATATATATATATATATATATATATATATCCATATATATAGACTATATATATAAATAGATATATAATATATATATATATATATATTATATACATATATATATATATATATATATATATATATATATATATATATATATATATATATATATATTTTTATTTTATACACATATATATATATATATATATATATATATATATATATATATATATATATATAATATATATATATATGACTGGTAAAAGTGTTCTGTAACAACAGAATTCCATCTAATAAAAGGAGCCCA
The DNA here is from genome assembly GCF_015104395.2 of Macrobrachium nipponense. NCBI lineage: Eukaryota > Metazoa > Arthropoda > Malacostraca > Decapoda > Palaemonidae > Macrobrachium > Macrobrachium nipponense. The sequence continues at coordinate 49,574,805 of NC_087215.1, read as the reverse complement.
TAAAAACACCAAAATGTAGAGAGAAAAGTACTATATTTCAGAGACTGCTGTCTCTCTCTTCAGGTATATGAATGAGAAAAGTTTACAGAAAAGGTGGTATTTATACCAAGAGATTCGTCCACAAGTAAGCCAATTTAGGTCACCCCCGCTGATAATCTTCCTTTAATCTTCTTAAGCGTTGGTTGAATGAACACTGCGTCGACGATGTCAGATGTCCAATTCCCTTTTGAGATGTTCATTACCTGCTTCTCTTTTATTAAGGAACCGATTCCATCATTTGACTCTTTGTTACCGGCAGTTGCTGCTATAAATTACACGTGACATATTCCAGTTTATTCTATGGTTATCATTTCATATGATTGAAAATAGCCGAGTTCTGTTGTCCATACCTAACTGACCGTTTGTGTTGTATTAAATCTCTGGGGAAGTGATTTACCTGTAAATCCGATGTAAGATTGGTCACAGTCCTGGCATGGGATCTCATATACCCCCGAGTCTTTGGGCGAAGTCTTTTGTTGGACGTTAATCAGGGATTTGGCTAAGGTATTTGGGTAGGTAAAGCAAAAGGGTTGGATTTCCCAGGGTGTGAGTTACTCTCTTAATCGTCTCCAGGTGGGGAATTTTTATTTTATTGTTGGGTGTGTCTCTGGTCTTGTCTTTAGGGGTCGGTAGAAAATTACGTTGCTTTTTGAATTGCTTTCTCAATTATATGTCAGGATACTTTAAAGATGAAAGTTGCTTGCGAATTAGTTCAAATTCTTTTTCGGTTTTTTCAGGAAATCTGGGGAACAAATTCGTAAGGCTCTTAAGAATAGGTTGCTAGCTAGAACCTATCTTGATAGCATTGTCATGATAGCTAAAGTAGTGAATATATGAAAGTGAATATATGAAAGTGAGAACGTAATTTTCTACCGACCCCCTAAAGACAAGACCGAGACACACCCAACAATAAAATAAAAATTCCCCACCTGGAGACGATTAAGAGAGTAACTCACACCCTTGGGAAATCCAACCCTTTTGCATTTACCTACCCAAATACCTTAGCCAAATCCTGATTAACGTCCAACAAAAGACATCGCCCAAAGACTCTGGGGTATATGAGATCCCATGCCAGGACTGTGACCAATCTTACATCGGATTTACAGGTAAATCACTTCCCCAGAGATTAATACAACGCAAAACGGTCAGTTAGGTATGGACAACAGAACTCGGCTATTTTCAATCATATAAATGAACATAACCATAGAATAAACTGGAATATGTCACGTGTAATTTATAGCAGCAACTGCCGGTACAAGAGTCAAATGATGGAATCGGCCTTAATAAAAGAGAAGCAGTAATGAACATCTCAAAAGGGAATTGGACATCAGACATCGGTCGACGCAGTGTTCATTCAACCAACGCTTAAGAAGATTAAAGGAAGATTATCAGCGGGGGGTGACCTAAATTGGCTTACTTGTGGACGAATCTCTTGGTATAAATACCACCACCTTTTCTGTAAACTTTTCTCATTCATATACCTGAAGAGAGAGACAGCAGTCTCTGAAATATAGTACGTTTTCTCTCTAACATTTTTGGTGTTTTTATGGCTCCTTTTTATTAGATTGGAATTCTGTTGTTACAAGAACACTTTTACCAGTCATTGTCAGCCCATTATGGAATTCAACCGCCTTTCCACGATTCTTCACTCACTTCCAGAAGTCAAGCCAGTTTCCGCAAGTTTGAAAAAGAACGAACAGACTACACCGGCTGAAAAAACCAAAAAAACACTTTTTGGAAGAATGCCTCAAAGAACAGTACTTCCAAAAATGTACGGATTCGGGAGATGGACTCTGCAATCAAACCCCTTCCCTCTATCACACAAGATTTTCCTGGAAGAAAGAATCACCAATACGAGAAACGACATCTTCGTGCTACGCAGAGTGATATATGGAACTCAATCTAATCTTCGCCTCCTCACTACGGACCACGTATACAGGTATCTGATTTCATTCTGTTCCGACATTGCTGCCTATAATAGCGTGACTCATTCCAACAGACTTTTACGCAAGTTAAATAACCTAATAGATAATAGCGCATGGAATAATCTTGAACAACAAGACAAAGTTTTAAACTTATCCAACACCCCCCTTACTGTAAATCAACATTTAGTTTTAAATTTAGGCTTATCCTTTGCCCTAATGCCAGACCGCAAAAACAACCTAGACTTCATAGTGGCTTTGATAAATTCATAATCTGACAAAACTACAGCCGTGAAGAGATATGTTTAAAAGGAGTGTTACTAAATGCTTTAACTGACCTTCATAAGAAATATCCTGTTCCCGCGATTCATGATAGCCATCCACTCGCTAAAAAAGTTAGATGTTATAATAAGTAGATCCGACAAAGACGGCAAAATTGTAATAATGGACAAAGACTTCTACCTCGACAAAATCAACCACTCCTTAGCGACACAAATACTTACGAAAAACTGACGAAAAATCCCCTCCAGAACGTTCCCACAGAATTTTTTTTTCGGAAAGTAAGATTAATTGGCCAAGACAAAAAGAGTATTGAACTATTAGAGAAATTTAAAGTAATTTTAATCCTAAATTACCCTAACTTTTATGGTCTTGCCCAAAACTCCCAAAGACAAAGAAATTCCATTCCGAGTTCAGACCCATCGTTTCATGCGCCGGAGCTTTCAATTACAAAAATTTCTAAATGGTTAGCTGGCCTCCTTTCTCCTTTTTTAGGCACTTTTTCTCCCAGTCACATCAAACATTCGGAAGACTTTTGTCACAAATTCAGAGAAGCACATATACCACTTCACAACATAAAACTTTTAAGCCTTGACGTAGACTCCCTATTCACAAAAGTACCAGTACAGGACGTTCTTCAGTTTTTAAGGGAAAAATTATTACCCCTATTCAGATCATTTCCCTTTGGCACTTGACAAAATAATAAAGTTAGTTGAATTATGTGCATCTAAATAACGTATTTTTCATTCGGGGAATCAGTTCTACAAGCAAAAATTCGGGTGTAGTATGGGTAGTCCTTTAAGTCCTATTTTAGCCAATCTGTACATGGAATACTTTGAAACTACAGTAATAAATGCAATAAAAACCCAAAAACATGCTGTGGATGAGATACGTGGATGACATACTAACATTTTGGGATAATAAGTGGGGTAATTTTAATGAATTCCTCTCAAATTAAAACGCATTAGTGCCCGGCATCAAATTTAAAGTTGAATGGGAAACAGACAACAAAATTCCTTTTCTTGATGTTTTAATAATCAGAGACACGACCAGAATACAAATTTACCATATACAGAAAACCAACGTTCTCACTTTCATATATTCACTACTTTAGCTATCATGACAATGCTATCAAGATAGGTCTAGCTAGCAACCTATTCTTAAGAGCCTTACGAATTTGTTCCCCAGATTTCCTGGAAAAAGAATTTGAACTAATTCGCAAGCAACTTTCATCTTTAAAGTATCCTGACCATATAATTGAGAAAGCAATTCAAAAAGCAAACGTAATTTTCTGCCGACCCCCTAAAGACAAGACCAGAGACACACCCAACAATAAAATAAAAATTCCCCACCTGGAGACGATTAAGAGAGTAACTCACACCCTTGGGAAATCCAACCCTTTTTGCATTTACCTACCCAAATACCTTAGCCAAATCCCTGATTAACGTCCACAAAAAGACATCTGCCCAAAGACTCGGGGTATATGAGATCCCATGCCAGGACTGTGACCAATCTTACATCGGATTTACAGGTAAATCACTTCCCCAGAGATTAATACAACGCAAACGGTCAGTTAGGTATGGACAACAGAACTCGGCTATTTTTCAAAATCATATAAATGAACATAACCATAGAATAAACTGGAATATGTCACGTGTAATTTATAGCAGCAACTGCCGGTACAAAAGAGTCAAATGATGGAATCGGCCTTAATAAAAGAGAAGCAGGTATGAACATCTCAAAAGGAATTGGACATCAGACATCGTCGACGCAGTGTTCATTCAACCAACGCTTAAGAAGATTAAAGGAAGATTATCAGCGGGGGTGACCTAAATTGGCTTACTTGTGGACGAATCTCTTGGTATAAATACCACCTTTTCTGTAAACTTTTCTCATTCATATACCTGAAGAGAGAGACAGCAGTCTCTGAAATATAGTACTTTTCTCTCTACATTTTGGTGTTTTTATGGGCTCCTTTTATTAGATATATATATATATATATATATATATATATATATATATATATATATATATATATATATATATATACATACGTATATTAATGGACTGCACACAGTCCTGCAGGATCTTAACTGCAAAAAGAATGGGACTGGAATGACTGACACCAGTTGGGACAACCAAAGGAGGAAGGAGCAGAACAACACCACAAAAATTGTCTAATATAACTTTGTTTTTTTTTGTTTTTTTTTTGAAAAATATGCACAAACAAGTCGGGATTTGAACAAAAATAAATAAATCAATCGCATAACAGAAGTCAGTTACAAAAAATAATAATAATAGCAATAGTAATATTAATATCAATAGTAATAATCATAAGATAATACTAATATAATAACTAATAAAGTAACATAAAAATAATAATAGTAATAAGGTATAGAACTATGAGCTGGACAGAGACCTTTCAATATGACCTCCCGAGGTCACACGCTCGGCAGGGAGATCGCCAGTCCAGTGATTGACGCTCAAAGTCTATAGTTACACCCTGTATATCTATAAAATCACAGTAGACGCACGTGATTTCAGTATATAAGCCAATACAACAGATGTGGTATTCACTATTATATATATATATATATATATATATATATATATATATATATATATATATATATATATATATTTATGTATATATATAATATAAGTTTACACACCAACAGATGTTTTTTGTCCAGCCGTTTCGTGCTCTAGTTAGTTTAAGCAGGTCTTTCTTGCACAAAGTTTTATTTCCAATTTAAGGAGTATGGGATGTCGTGTAGCTGATAAAACGATAATGATAATAAACATTTGTTGTTCTACACTCTTCATGCCTTATCAGTTAACTGTCTCTTATTGCAAAAGGGAATCGTAGCATATGAAACTTCTAAACAAAAAAAGAGGGAGGTGGCGAACTTTGTTGGCATCAAAATATTAGTTTGGTGACACCTAATAACGTTTATAAACAAAACGCACTAATTACAACTACAGAAATAATATTTAATTAGCTAAATTGAATCTTGTTAAAGCAAGAATAAGGCGCAGGGTGACACAGCTACAAGAGCATAGAATACAAATCGCAGGAGATACTTGGAGGAATGCTCGTGAACATGACTCACCGTCTCATAAAATCACTTCTTGATAAACAACGGCTTTATTACAGCAAGCATGAATGCCACCAGTAACTGCATACAAACTCGAATGAATAAGGTAGCATGTAACTGTTAAATACACTGAACCACTATCATAATTCGATGATGAATGAAATAAATTGCAGCGACACATTGCAGAAAGAGCAGACTACTGTTGAGACTTGATGTGCAACCATTGTTTCTATGACTCTGCGTCCTTCAGCGGTGTTGCCAAATGGGGAGTTGCCATTGCCCTTGTTTTAATGCGGATACTACTTCATAGTAACTCCTAAAAGCATCGGTAAGGAACTGATTCTGATAACTGCAAGTTAAATTGGTGAATTGTATACACCTCTAACGATTTAAGCATGCTAACATAACGTCAGTTTATGAGACAGTCTCATTTAAACTCAAGAAAAGAAGAGAGAGAATGACTCGCTTTTCGGATGTAGCGTCCATCTTGACAAGATAGATTGCAGGCCCGTACCGAGGGGGTTGTGGTAGGGGTGGGGGGATGAACGACCTCCAAAATTTCTGGAGGTCCATATTTTATGTACTATCCTTTTCATTGAACTATACTTACAAAGTAATAAATAATTAATGTTTTTCTCTCAGGTCAAAGTATATAACATAACAACAAATAAACCAATATGCATGTTATCGTTAACATAATAAATGAATCAATCAATAAAACTGAAGAAATATTCTTGAATTTCAGTGCAAACTTTCAACATTATAAGTAAAATTCTGTTAGCCAAAGTCAGTACTTTGAATAAATTCTAATCGGATAGAAGGGCATAGACTGCATACCCATTTTTTCTTCTTAATATAACTAAAATAACATTTTCAAGTATTTCATCTTGTATATACCTGTATATACAATGACATTTATAGAAGAAAAGGTCCAGCTTTGGGAAAAACGACCCCTTCATAAAAAAAACTCTAGGTACGGGCCTGAGCTCGTGATGTGCTTGGGTGCCTGGCGCTTAGTAAGATTAAGAAAAATGACGCGAGGATGATATACGCGTAATAAAGTAATGATTCATTATTGATATACTGAAAATCATTCTGGCACAGTTTTCCTTCACGAACTAGTGACATGTTTTTAAGATGATACTTTAGGGATTCGGCTCTTAGCATTATCAGTTTACATTGATATTTATGACACAATAATAACAGTACTGTCTGTATACAGTATTTTGGGCTTTTTCGCTGTAGTGTCATTGACTGGGTTCAGCAGCAAGTGAGTTTTTCTTATTCTCTAAAATCGCCTTGTATTAACTACAATGCTTCGTAGGAACCTGTATCAAAATGACTGCCAAATGAGGTACTTGAAGTCATGATGTTTTTTCTCATATCATGTTGCAAGTGAGAAGTTAAAACTCCTGCGAATATCTAAAAATATTTATCGAGCTAAATTCGTATACTGACCCAAAAGTCCTGTAACGTACTGACTAACTTTTCAAGTTAGTAAATACTATCAAGCTTCCAAAAATTTTGTGTTTCCATAATACTATCTGAAGTAACTAGTTTAACACAATACATTCACTGGAGCTGTAAGAATAGGAAAGAATTTTAATCTCATTATTACATTTTATTATTATTAATAAAATGGTACAGTTTGTGTTTCAGTTCTTGTAACTGTATTTATTCATTGCTGTGAAATTTTGACCCTGAGAAACATGGTGTAGCTTCAATGGATAGTTTATAGACTATGGATTAAGTAGGATCCCACAGTCCTGTATGCTAACATCCCTGATGTTGGGATACTGTGAGACAATTTCAGTCAGAACGCGCAGCCCTTCCTCGACAGTTCCAAAACATCCTCCAAGATTCTGTCCAGGACAGTCCTTTGTTAGTATAACAAACTGTGCAGTATTGTCCTCAGTCCCCAAAACGCCCCCTACTGCTCCAGCTACAGCAGGGTAGATGTGGGTATCCTTCATCCACTCGCCCCAGCCCAGACCGGGCACCAGTGCTTTCCCGCCAGAGCCATCGTTGTTTTCGTAGTCTCCGAAGAGCACGCGCTCACCGCCATGTGAGTCTTTTCTCATGACTTCCAAGACTCTTGTATCAGCATAGGACGGGCCCATTTCACCTGTGCACAGTGCAGCGAAGTGTTGAGCGAATTTTGTTTCAGGGGAAAGGCGGATGAAGAGTTTTCCAAGCGTTCCGTCCTCTGCAGCTAATTCTAGGAAGGCCACTCTGACTGACATGTCTAAGAGCGAAGTGACATCAGCATACTGTGAAGATATAATTATGTCGATGGTGTTATGAATAGCAGCAATAAACTAAAGTACAAGCTATTCCCAGAGCAAAATTCTTGTAATGTAAATGCATCCACTTTAGAAAAATTAAAAAAATGAATAGAAAAACGATCATATTCTGTTACGTTGCCTGGTAATTTTCCTTTAACCGTCAGTAATGCAAAACTCATGGTTTATTCGACTAAGATTATGTCATTGTTTATCAACTGACCCAAAGAACCGAGTAACAACGCACATTTTTGACAGATTCAAGTCATAACTTAGAGTACCAACTTATTCATGACTACTTTTAGAGTTATATACAATTATTGTCTAAGGATAACCTTCAAATATCCATATTGTAATCCTAAAAATTTCTTTTCTCATCGTGCGGTGATTAACTGGTGTGACTCTCGGGACAGAGACGTCAGACTCATGATATTCTACTTACAGAAATTGTCAGAGCATTAGGAGGAGGCCCAAGATCCTGTCTCAGGCAATGCAGACACACCTTCCCTTCCTCTGAGAGCGTGATCTTCGCATAAATCCTCCTGCCATCTTTCTCCTGCACCGCATACACCTTCCCTTCTCGAGCCAACTGTCTTTCTGGACTACTAATGACCAGGAGACCACGAGCCTGTCACAGATACCTTGCTTAGGACTTAATGTTCTAAATAAAGGTGAATTTTATCAGAGGTATTTTCTAGATTTTGGTATGGCATTTGTGAAAGGTGTCCTAACACAAATAATCAGTATTTCAGATTTTTATCTGGGATGAAGTAGTCTGACATTAAAGATCTCATGAACTGAAATTCAGAAAAATAAATTATCTTTTCTTTCTTTGTAAGACTTATTCTTTAAATATTAATAACGTTCTATGGTCAAGAGTGAAGTTGTAAGAGTACGATCTCGATCGCCTCCCAATGCATAAGTAAAGTAATCACTTTTATATCCATGACAAGGAGGTATATGGCCGCATCTTACCAGTTTATTCGAGGCGGAGAAAAGTAGGGATGAAAAAGAAAAAAACTAAAAGAATAAATTATCTTACAAAAATCTGCGTTATCCTTATATTTTGATTTTAAACGAAAAAAGCTGAGGGATAAATTAGTATAAGCCGGTTCACCGCCCTTTCTGCTTCGGAGTTGGAAAATAAATTTTATCTCCTACATTTTCAAATACCCCCAGCAACGTGAGCATCCTAATACACTCAATATTCTGAAGGAATGAAAGAAATACTTTGGAAAGTCTAATCTTTGCAAAAGTAACTTACGTCAGTCGCCCTTGGGACATCCTCAACAAACACTAGGGCATTGACATCATCGAGGAGGTCAGTCTGGTCTTCATCGTCCTCAGCGGTAAGAATCTCTTCTATCAGAGAGATCTTTTGGTTGGTTTTGTGAAGCACCTTCAAGGTAAAGGTAGAGCGGAGTTGGAATGAGTCGTGAATAAGCTTATTCTAGCCAGGCGTAAACTACATCCTGTTCATTGTCGGAGAGGCTCAATTAAATTATTTAAAATCTATTTCTTATTTCTTGTTTCCTTTCCTTCTTCCATTCTTTCATAATTGCGCGTTATCTTCTTATAGCAAAAAATAATCAGCTATCAGAGGGCATGATAGAATTTATTTCCCGTTTATTCTTTATAACAAGTCTGTCTACGTCACTTTAAGCAAATAATTATACACAATTCAGCTACGTTCAACTCAAGTAGATTCTTGATTCCAAAATATTTCACTTGATAAAAAGACTAAACTTTTTCATTGGCGTGTCCGATTAAACTATTCATTTCATTTAAAAGTGGACATTAAGAAGGAATTCCTAAATATTTCTAAATGCACCGACCAACCTTCTGAATGCTGAGTCGACATGTCTCATCCCACGATGAGACGTCCTTCAAATCATTCACAAACGTCCTCAATCCTCCGGTGATTTCCTCTGTCTGGTCCATGATAGGACCAGCCATAGCGAAGTCACTGGCTTCCTGCAATTTCTCATCCGCTTGTTTTAACAGTCTTTCCTTTTCGAATAGCATGTTGAGTTGACGCCTCAAGATCTCATTTTGTTCTTCCAACTGGACTAAATGACGCTCATAGTTCCTTTCCATCTGTTTCATCTTGGTCAGCATATCATCCTTTATCTTTCTCTTGGCTTCCAAGATGCGATTCCTGAGATCACAGTTTCCCTGTATAGCGCTTTCAAGTTGAGACTTAGCAGTCTGGCAATAAGTAAGGTTTATCTCGTTCACTCCCTCCCTGAAACCCTCCAAACAACCCTCGAAATTGGCTGCTTCCCACGAATAACTCTTACGAGTCGTTTCAAGCTCAGCTACATATTTCAAGAGCTCTAACAAGCAGGTGTTAACGCCAAAGCTATGGACAGAAGTGGCTTCCATTATGCGTCGGCAGAAGGGACAAGTTACAGTTACAGTTACCTCCTCGGTTTCGATGAGTTGATTGATACATTCTGTGCACAGGCAGTGGAAACAAGTTAAGATCCGCGGGCAGTGTTCTCCTTCGTCGAAGGCATTGTTGCAAATGCCGCACTCTTTTGATGGACTGGAAGCCTGTCGAAACGTAAGAGTCTGTTACCACAGTAATTTGTGATTTTCACTGATCCCATTTTTTAGATTTAATTATCAGGCATTTGTCAGTATTTGGCACATATATTTCTGAAGGACTCTTATGTTTGACCTTTCATGTGTCTGAAGATCATATTCCCAAAGCACATCTTTTCTTTTTCAGGATAATAGGTTTTGTGAATAAAAAGGACTTTTGAGAAAGATGCGGAAACCAAAATCGTACATTGTAGCATGAAGATATTCAATCGTCGTGTTATTTAGGCAGAAAATAAGGAGAACATGAATGTATCATGGTAGCAAAATGGGTCAGGTGATAGAAGAGAAATTACCAATATGTGTCATGTTTTATTCATGAAAGTTAAAAACCTACCTTTACAAATACCAAGATATCCTACTGGGTGGGTTACAGTGAGTTTCATACTGGCTTTGAGATAAGGATTGATTAAATTAAGTGACTGATAACGTTTATACACTGGCATAGTAAATAAGGAAGAGGGGGAATTATTACAGCGATGGCATCGATCATAGGTAGCACAAATTTTTCACTCACCATATACTGTCTTGTTTCTCTCCAAATATAGCTCTGTCAATTGACACAGCAAATTCCACAACTTTTTGTCGCTTAGTACATTTTCTCATTGGTTACGATTCCTTTGAAGTAGAGCAAATCTGTTACAATTCCTGGAGTTATCCTCAGTATGAGTCATTCGTTGGTGTTTGCAGATCGTCTATCTGAGAAAGCAAGGAAAACGCAGCAGTTTGTAATTAAAGAACCCAATCAATCTTAGTCATTTGATAAATAAATAAAAACGCAACAAACCTAGAGTTAAGACAATAAGGAACTAAATGGAAGGAAACCAACTCACTGCCTCACCTCTAGGTTGGCTGTGTTTTTATTTATTTCGTTCTTACTCTGTTATATTTTAAATGAATTCTTAGACTGTACTTTTAATTGTTTATATCTTTTATTATGCGCAGCCCTGAAGATGTAATCCTGTACAAAATTACGAAACTTTGGCAAAATAAAAAGAATAACAGCCTAGTGATGAGTGGCTAACGTCCAAAAGGGGAAAAGAAAAGCTGATGGCACTGTTGACTGTTCCCGTGACACCTGTAACATCTGTGACTCACGTAGATGTCAAGCAATTGTCTACTGAACACAAAAAAAAGGAAAACTCTAGGGCTATCACAGAAAAAAAAAAAAAAAAAAAAAAACACCTGGGCAAAAGAAGACCGGTAGGTTTCCACACTTCCCTCAATTTGACTTTTACCTTAGTCTTTGAACAGGGCATTAACACAATATCCTCCGAAAAAACACCTTATATTTGTGGTTAGTACCTCCCATTTCCACAAACATCACCACCCTTAGTTCTCATTACAAGCACCCCATTGTTAGTATCAGAAATAACACCAATATTACCATCCATAAAATCATGGCACATTCACCAAAATTATTACCACCTTGAACTCCAATAGAATCCCCGCAAATATCTCCCGTATCACCAGTATGAGCTTTAATATTGCCATTCACCAGAACTCAGTATCATGACCATTAGCATCACCATACACATCCCCTTTTTAAAATAACCTCCGTATCCCCAGTTCTAATCATGTCCTCTACCGTTGCATAAAGGCATTCTCCAAAGCGCAAGGAAAACTTGCACCATATTAATTTCATATTCATTTTCTCTTTACGCAAAAGAAAGAACAAAAATCGTTCTAAAAAAACCCTATGGGCATATCACACCATCTCTCAGTGGCTATCAGCTGATTTCAAGAACATGGCATTGAACTTTGTTATCAAGGCTAAATGGAGGTGACAAGAGAAAACAAAAAAAAAGAAAAGGACTCACCCCTCTCAACCCTGGTACAAAGAAAAAAAATTCACCCTCGTATGCATGAGAGAACGCTGTCTCCAAGGCAATCTAAGCACCTTGAGAACTGAGCCGCATGTATGAGAACTTCAAATGCTAAATTATGTATTAAAAGAGAAAAAAAATGTGTTGCCTTTAAATATGTGCCAAGATCACAAAACTTACCATGTTCTGCTCCAAAAATGATTCACACACAAAGTTAGAAAGAAGAGAAAAAACACAAGGGCAAAAAAATAAATGTAACACGCCGTCAATGAAAGAACACCATATCGCGCGTATGTATAAACACGCAAATACACACATACTTGCGTGTGTAAAAATGACCTAGCACCTGAGCAGCGAGCACTTTGGCAAACACCCGCACTCACAAATTGCAACTGAGTGACAGACCCTCGAAGGCATCTCACAGTAGACAAAAATGCTGACCCTAATTGAATTTCTCTACTCAGTACCAAATCAATGGCTCACTAACTCCTATCAACTGACGCCCAATACTTGAAATCTAACTCATTTTCACAACCAGTCTCTCTCAAAACAGCCTCTTTAAGCTGCTATTAACCTCACAATAGGCATAAGATGGTTCCTACACCGCCTGCCACCACTTCTATTACCGAGGTTGGAACCTCGGTAATCTTAAAAAGGTTTGGTAGCAATGAACCGTGCAGCTAGTCAATGTAATGACATCCATTTTCTCTCTCTCCAACACCTCCCCCACTCTCTCTCTCTCTCTCTCTCTCTCTCTCTCTCTCTCTCTCTCTACATTACCTAAGGCAATTAAATCAGACTCATGAACTACAAAAATACATTTATTTAAGAACAAAGGATTAGCTAAATAATTCAGGTTCTTAACAAAATGACTAAATGAAAGGTTGAACTCAAAATCCAAATAACTCAGATAACCCTGGGGAATTGACCAAATAACTAACATTAGTTTAGTCATAAAATTAGGCATAGTCATAATCTAGTACACCACGGAACATCAGTTAAGTTCCCATTTCTAAATGAGTCACCATATCAATTCCGTTTGTTCCAGAACCGCCCATTCAACACAGATTTCATACACCTCACTAAAAATACTATTACAGGGGCCATCTTGGCTTTGCCAATTCTGTAGCGATCTCCCATCTTGGCTAACTTACTGTCTCATTATGTAGGGAAGAAGCTCGCATGCACGCACGAACTAACACACATTGTTCACGCCCAGGAAACAGCTTCAAACCAGATTCAGAAGGCATCTCTGCATCAAGTGCCCGTGCATAGAAACAGGACATGGTCTGATCTGCTTAGACAGCAACTTCGAAATCGCGTCACCCAAGAAGATACGTCAGCATTTCCGAAGCTTAGCCATTTTGTCACTTAGAGCACTGTTTCCAAGGAGAAACTAAGTTGATGATCCCTGCATTCTAGAAATGTCACAGCCCATTGCGTCTTCTCACTCAGAAAGAAAAGATAATTATATATTGCTACTGTCAAAATACATATAACCCCTCTTTGACTGTATAAAATGTTATGTATAAAATTGTGTAACTTTTTTTCAGATTCCTAGATAGCTTAGCGATAGGATGCTTAAAATGTGTGTTCAGATTTCGCATAACATAATGTAAAAAGAATATATAACGTTGTATGAAAAGAGAGAGAGATTTGCTTTGTCCATTCGAAGCTAGAATTGTTTCAATAACTTTTCAGCAGCTCTAGATTCAGGGAGCTGGCAGTCTTCGTGTTGTCATCAAAACATGTCAATCTTAATTATCGCTCGATTTCTGTCTTGATAGGGTACATGTCTTTGTTGAACCAGTATGTACATGACTGTAACTGGTTTTGTACGCGTTCATCTTTGCTGAAAACCACTTGCAGATTTCACTTTTTTTTTTTTTTTGTAAAGTTGCGTCACTTTCGAAGCTTCTAGAAAGAATTGTGTCCCAAAACATTTTGTGCCAGATCCACTGCCCAGCTCTTGTGCGAAATGAAAGATTTCATTCGGGCTTAAATACTCAGTGTTCACATCTCTCTCTCTCTCTTCTCTCTCTCTCTCTGCCTCGCCATAATTGATATTAACGTAACGTAAAATGGTCACTCGTAACTTGTAGATTTCAGATTTGATATTTCTTAGAGTTTATTTAGTGTTATTTAGTGTTTTTGTGGAATCTGAACAAACATTTTACAAGTGTGTGTAACGGCGCCTATTTTTGTGAATTGGTGAATTTTTTG
>NC_087215.1:49548032-49555532 GCF_015104395.2 Macrobrachium nipponense | reverse complement strand
ATTAATGCAGAATTGACTGTAGAAATAGGTATAGCTAAAGAACAAGAATTTTTGTGTTCGCTGCATTATTTTTTTCATTAAACAGTAAAATAAGAATCCCCTCAATATAACTGTTCACAGGTTCTTCCATATCAAAAATGGTATCGCCATTCACTTCTATATCAATTTATACCATCCTGTATGATACCTTATCTAGGTGTATATTGCTGTGGAAAATAAGCAAATTGAATTTTTCATTCCTAGATTAGAGTTCAATCAGAAAATAACGTCCGTTTGCCATTTTAGATTAACCTAAATACTACATAAAACAAAAATAACGGAAAAATGCTACTGCAGCAACAGTGTAATAATAGTTACCAAAACTTATGATAGTTTAGAAACTGATGACTTTTATTCGGTTTTGCCCTATCGAACAACACTGCAATAATACCAGAAATTGCATTAATTTTTTCACAAGAGCATTTCGAAAGCGTAATTTATGCTTCAGAGCAGAAGCACTCAGGATGAACAAACACCACGGCTTTGGAAGAGCTCGTGTCGGTAATAATAAAAATGAGTTTTCGATTATATACCCATAACACCTAGCAAATGCCACACAAGTTTGCAATCCTTGTTGTCAAATATATATATATATATATATATATATATATATATATATATATATATAATGTAAATATAGTGTTTTATATATGTGAGTATATATATACTATATTATATACATGTACATATATATAGTATCTATATTATATCTAGTTATATTTATATAGTTATATAGTAGGGTAATAGTGGGTATATAATATATTAATAATATATGATATAATGAATAATAATAATAATAATAAAAGGAGCCCATAGAAACACCAAAATATAGAAAGTACTATATTTCAGAGACTGCTGTCTCTCTTCAGGTAGGAAACGAATGAGAAAAGTTACTGAAAAGGCATATATATATAAATATAATAATATAGATATAATTATATTATATTGATATTATAGAATATTATATATAATATATAAGTATATAAATATATATATATATATATATATATAATATATATATATGATTCCGAGAGCTGCAGCTCCAAAAAGAAATTTTTTAATATATTATTATAATATATATATATATATCTAATATATATATATATATATATATTATATATAACATATATATATATATGTATATATAACATATATAGAATAATATATATATATATATATATTATATATATACACACATATTATATATATATATATATATATATATTATATATATAATTATATACACACATATATATATATATATATAATATTATTAATATATATATATATATACAATATATAGATATAATATATATATATTATAATACAGTCTAATGGCTTAAAGTAGTGAGTGCTTTACCATAAAACATCTCTTAATTAAGTACTTACAGGCCATGAGCAAAACCACCACACAGTGCTATTTTTCAACACTGCGGAACAATGACCGTCGGATGATCTTTAACTATCTTCCCCCAGTCATACAAATACGGTGAAGACAGTAACACTCCCGAGTCTTTGTATCAGACAAATCATACTTTATCTGAGGTGCAACGAGATTTCAGGTAGGGAGGTGTGTTTTTACTTGTTAGTTACTGTGCAGCCAAATGTTTTCCGTTCCGTTTCTTTTCAACGCTTGCCAGCTCAAGCAAAATTGTTTGGTAATGCTTCGAAACCTCTAGGATATCACCCAACCATCTCGCCCAAGAACTGTGGCTGAAGTGTTGGAGAGTTATCAAGCCATTTTCCTTGTCACCTGGATTTTTCGTTTTATTACGACACTGTAGGAGTATGTATGTAAATTCAGATATGCTACTGTTATATAACAAAGCTGAAAAACATTTGTAACAACTAATATTTTCATCCGAGTGATATTTGTAAACATAGGTCTATGAAGCAAATTATTTCTCGTAACAATTACTGTTGATTTGAGTCAGATTTTGTCACCGTTTCGTTATTATCGAAATTTTAAAATAGGGTGCTATGATGAAATATTTATTCTTTGCGTATTTCGTCAATGATTTAACTTAATCCATTTTGAGTAACTAGGTACCAAACGAATATGTAGCTATATTTTAGTTATGTAAACTAGTGAAAATTACTTTCATGTCTGCGGTAGGTGACAACTCGTTGAACGAAAATTCTCTCTCTTTCTCTTGATAACTACTCAACTAATTAACTAACTCTTAAATACAATAATTCCTTATATATATATATATATATATATATATATATATATATATATATTAATATATATATATGTATATATATATATATATATATATATATATATATATATTACAATAATTCCTTAAATCATAGGCCTAAGTGTGACGACTCGGATACTGATTTATTGCAAACAATAATACCCCCAAGGATCTTCAGCAGGGTTGAAATCGGTAATCCATTAATTTCGTATAGTGTTTGGACTTTGGGTGATATTTAAACGTATTCCGTTACTATTTTCCTGGTGCTACTCTGGCTTGTTATCTACGCGTCACCTCTGAGGTGGTAGTACTAAACATGGTGGAAGCTGAATGGAACGCCATGTTTAGTACTAGCTCTTCGGTGATCAAAGATATTGGTTATTGATATAATCTGTCGACTACACAATATGGAAATTTGGGTGTATATAATACTTTGATCACCGAGGGCTTAGAATTAAACAAGCCGTCCCATTGAGCTTCCGCCAAGATTAACCGTGAGTGCTAGCACCTCGGAGGTGGCACGTAGGTAACAAGCCAAAGTAGCACCATTTTGAAATTATGAACAGAAGAATTATTCATCATTGAGTATAATGGCACACCACAGAGCATATGTGAGTGTCATCCTCATTGATGAACTAGAACAACTTTGAATTTTTTCAATATTTTACCGCTGGGGTTTCCGTCGAAAGGGGAATGGTTAAATTTTATGATTACATTTGCACGCTGCTTGATTTGCTAAACTCATTTCAGATCACAGAGTAGTGACACAGAAGGGTTGAATTTTGCCCGCCGAAGTTATCAACCTAGTTTATTAAACTTATTCACTGACATGCTCACATTTGTGAAGCCTCTTATTTCAAATTAGAGACACATTTTATTTATTTATATATATATATATATATATATATATATATATATATATATATATATATATATATATATTTATTTTACCTTAGAATCAATGACAAAATGGAAACCTGCAAAATGGCCATAACGTGTGGCGGAGTGTGTGACCCAGTGCGATTATGGGAGAGTCTTCCAAACACACACACACACACACACACACACACACACACACACACACACACACACACACACACACACACACACAGAGTTCCCCCTTCGTAAGGATAGGTTAACTTGGGTCTAGCTGAATAATGGCGAGTAAATCATTTAAACGGCCGATTGCAGCCTGACTTACGACAGGTCTGCCTTTGACGGGATTGGCCCACGCCCTGCCTCTAATGACCGGGCAATATTGAGTTACCGCTGAAGTAATAACGACCCAGCTGGCAGCTGGGTCTCATGAACAGGAGTTGTTGCTGTCATTAATGATGGACACAGCGAGCCATGACTTTCGCTTGTTTATCGCGAATGTTGATGTTGGAGGAAAAGGTCGGGAATACCCTGGCGATTTTTTTTTTCAGGACAATCTTGAGTTTATTGCCATATGATGACCGTATACTGAATCTCTCTCTCTCCTCTCTCTCTCCTAATTATGGCTCTCACTCTCAGTATGCTGCGTTTGATGACTTAAGAAATCGAAAGTTCCAGATTAAAACTTTCTGTTTAAAGTAATAAAAGTCACAGTGGTTCCTTTAAGTAGGTTTAAATACAATGCTGATGCCAGTGTGGTTACCTGAGAGCACAACATTTCTGTGCTTACATTCCTACATTCTTGGGTCTTTAACAGTGTCCATTACGTGTATAGCTATATTTAGTAGTTCATGACTCGACTGTAATGAAAATGAGCGAACATAAAGTAAATAAAATTCTAATCCGAATTGTTGATTAATCGAAAATGTTGTTGAATCACCTTGAGTTGTTAATACCATTATATTTTGTACTCTTGGGACCATATCATTGCACCGACAGTCAATGGAAATTAATCAGTCATTCAATTACCACTGGATGAATTTTGTTTGCTGATGTAATTATTTGGTAAAGAATCCTGTAAGTTTTACGTTTCTCTACCTTCCTGAGTAACAAATCATTCATTAGCGAAGGATGCAATTTTCAAACGAAATTCTCTCTCTCTCTCTCTCTCTCTCTCTCTCTCTCTCTCTCTCTCTCTCTCTCTCTCTCTCTCTCTCTCTCATTTTACCACAAGGAACGTATTCATTCATTCTTCTGAACTATTATTAGGAGAAGACTGCAATTCTTTGAGTTGATCTATACACTTAATTGCAAGTCAATTGTCCACGCTCCATTTACTTGTGGTTGATCATCAACTCCTGTCTTGATAAATTGCACATTTGCTTCATAGAGTTTAGAGGCTATTGTTCGGTCTTTAATTTCAAATGTACTTGGTTTCACACATTCGTGTTCTTCAAATTTTGGGTGGGAGAGTAGGCGGGGTTGGTGAGTGAGCTGGATGTCGATTGCCGGTACAGTGCTTGCTCCCTTGCTTCCTGGTAATAGTTCACTATCACAGTCATTTATTTTGGAGACATCTCCTGTTCTCCAGAATCATGGATAATTTCACTAGTCTTTATTGTCTTAAAAAATGAAGCAAAATTAATTTGATCATCTGTACGTCTAGGGGAAGGGTTCTCAAACTACAGAAGTGGGGCAGGTTTCTTCTGACAGAGCACTCTTTTAAGATTTCATGTTAGTGGTGGTTTGGTGAAAAGTTCACGTTAGATATAATTGTTGTATGTTTATATGGGTGCCCCAGGGATACAGTCTTGTAAAAGATCCAGGAGAGGAGAATTACATTTACTCTATGTAGCGGGTAGGAAATGGAAGCTTGGGTTGCTGAACTTGCTGATGACCTGGTCAGTCAGCCATCACTCTTGGGAAACGCATGTTCCATTCATGCTTTTGCGACTCGTCATAAGAATCGGATTTGCTGGTGCAGTAGGAATCCTGCTTAATGGTTATGGGATAACATATCTCATATACTATTGGACCATAACGCCTCCATTCGGGTAAACATGTTAACAAGCATTTTTTGGATGAACATCATCGAAACTGGAACGGTTCTAGGACATTTGTCTCTTGGACATTTGCCTCCTGGAAAGTTGCGTACTAGACATTTGTGTCCCAGGACAAATGCGTCCCTGGACAAATGCGTTTCAGGGCAAATGAGTCCCTGGATAATGACATAAAATACATTGCCAAACTAAAATACATTATCAAACTAAAAGGTTATGCTCATTAGTTCGTGTGGTTATTGAATCATTCACAGCATGAATTCTTACTTTTAAAAGATCGCTCTACACATCTTCAGTGCGTTTTTGTTCAATCAATTTTATTCTTATGATAGTGATAGCTGAAATTCTTCTCGCCCACAAATCTTTTTCCACCAGTGATTGATTTTTGAAACTTAGCCATGAGTCTATAGACAACATTATCTTTATAATCTAGATGTTTGTTCTGCAGAGTCGCTGGAAGAAGTAAGTTATAGGTGTTATTGGAATTTTCAGTGGGTTTAGAAAGTTGCTTCTCACGCCTTATGGTAACTACTTTTGCTTATTTATTAAAATGTATGATAAAAACCCTTAAGGCTAAATGTTTTGGGAATGTAGTTACGGCTGAACACCTTTTAGTTGATTAGTGTACTTTATGAAAAAGGTATGTCATAATTATAATTTCTGAGCATTACCTTAAGTACGCAGTTATCCGGAGACGCATTTGTCATGGGACACAATTGTCTGGTGCGCAGTTGTCCGGGACGCAAATGTTCAGGACGCAAGTATTCGCACATCAACTGAAAGCTACTACAGGAGGAATTCCAGATAAGGGATTCTATATGGAACGATCCATTGAAACTTGACCTGTTTTTCTGGCTGACTTAAAAAAAATGTGTGGAAACTGCTATTGAAAAGTTAGAATTCGTATTTATACCTGTCGTTGCTCTTCAGTATTAGAAAAACCAACCAGTTTATGAAGCAGGTTGTAAGCACGATGGATCCAGGCCTTCTTTAACACCTGCTGAGATGTCCATTCCGGAAACCTTAAGAGAAAACTGGCGAGACTTACCCGGATCTCCCGTAGAGCGGATAGTGTCGTCAGTGTAACTAATGCGGTGCACTGTAGGCATTACTTGGTTCTTTGCAGCATGCCTTCAGCCCCTATAGTTGCAACCGCTTTCGTTCCTTGTACTGCACCTCCTTTGATATTCTTTTCTTCCATCTTACTTTCCAACCTCTTCTAACAATTGATTCATGGTGCAACTGAGAGGTTTTCCTGATGTCACGCCTTTCAATCCTATTACTGTCAATTTCCGTTTCAGCGCTGAATGACCTTGTAGGTCCCAGTGCTTGACCTGAGGTCTAAATTCTTTATTCAATTTAATTCATTGCTCTAGTCGAGTCACCCTTTGACGGGTTTACTTGTAAAATTATATCTATCTACTATTGTATATAGAATATATATATATATAATATATATATATATATTATATATATATATATATATTATAATATATGTATGTATGGTATATGTAGTATGTATGTATGGTTATGTATGTATGTATATGTATATGTATAGTATGTTATATATATATATATATATATATATATATATATATATATATATATATATATATATATTAGTATGTATTATAAAACGTATTTTCATTCCTGTCCCCCACCTCTCTCTCTCTCTCTCTCTCTCTCTCTCTCTCTCCTTTGTACCCAAAGACTGCATTGCTTTTGCTGCACCTGTAGGTTGATTTAGAAATCAACAATTATGTGGAATTTTATTGGTGCATTAAAATGATCTGGAGATCGTTGCTCCTATCTTTTTTCTTTCTTTATTTTTTTTCCATAATTCTTGTGAAGGCAGATATAAAAATCAGTTACCGTAAATCGTGAACTCTTTAAAAAACTCGTCATACCACAAACTCATTCAAATGAGTTTGCGCGCTTATGCCGCTGCTTGGCGAATCAAGTAAAAAGAAAGCCACGTTAAAATTCTAGTATGTGAGTTATCTACACCCTACTTGAAAATGGTTCTGGTGTGCTAAGCAGGTACAGATAAAAGTACCGTTTGCAGCCTGCATGTTTTACGCGTTTTCACCCGCTGGAAAAAATGCGATATCACCAGTACGAACCACTAAAAATGGCAATGATATTTTGGCAACAATTGCAATAGCTACAGCTGTTCTACTTCCTCAGCTTGCTCTTTTATGGGTCCAGTTTCAAATCCCCGAGGCTTGAAGGGACTTCTCGGGAACGAGTTTCTTTAATTGTGTTATCTTCAAGCCTTACCTCAGATGGGTGCTGTTTATTTGTAATAATTTCACTTATGA
>NC_087215.1:49516217-49547532 GCF_015104395.2 Macrobrachium nipponense | reverse complement strand
AATTTCACTTATGATTATCAGTGCTCATGTTTTAAAGTTTTGGTATAAAAATATGTATGTAAGTACGTATGTTTTTAAGTAATATATATAATATATGTACATATATGTGTAGTATTATATATATATAATATATATATATATATATATATATATAAATGTATGTATGTATATTTATGTATTTGTAATAGATACAATACCCTCTTCACATGTCGAATTCTTCGCGCTTTTTTGGATTCTCTTGTCACTAAAAAGCCTTGAGATCCAAGTGCCAGAAATTTGAACCGGTTGTGATGTCCGGTAGTGGGAAACGAACACGGGTCCCATAATCACAACCGAGGTCACGTTACCGACCTTTTTGTGATTATGGACCCGGGCTCGTTTCCCACTACCGGGCATCATAACTTCTTCATATATCTTGCGCTTAGATCTCAAGTCTTTGTAGTGACAAGCGAATCCCAAAACCAAAAAAGCACGAAGAATTCGAGAAGTTAAGAGGGTTTTGTGGCTATTACAATTACATATATATATATATGATAAAAAGTGACCAGTAGATTCTACATGTATATCTATGTGTATCTATAATGTATATATGTTTTTCTATATAAATTCATATATCATATATACGTGTATATACATGTATTTTGTATAATATATATATGTATATATCGTATGTGTATACGTATGTATATATGTACGTATGATATGTGTGTACACCGTGCCTATACGTTATCTTCCAGTTGGTATAACTCTTAAAAGCAATTTGTATCCTCCAGCCCCATTCTTTAAATATGTGGATTAAGTTCTTAACCCTCTTACGACCGATTGGACGTATTAAACGTCGAGTCAAAATGTCCTCCCGTATGCCGATGACGTATCATACGTCGGCTCAAAAAGTTTTTTTAAAAATTCGCGGGAAAAATACTTATAGAGGCCTACCAGCCGAAAACTTTTGTATCACGCGCCTTGGGGGATGCTGGGAGTTCACGGATCAAGGCGTTGTTTTGTTTACAATCGACTACGCAGGCGCGCAAGCGCGAATTTCTTTCTTATCGCACTAAAAAGTATCAGTGACACATTTCGGAAATTATTTCGTCACTTTGACATAATTATTGCACCATTTTAAATTATCCTTTACATGAAGTATTATATATTGAAAATGTGCGCAATTCATGCACAATACAACTAAAATACTCATGATTGTAGCTTTTATCAATTTTGAAATATTTTCATATAAACATAAACGATTAAGTGCAAAAATTTCAACCTCGGTCAACTTTGACTCTACAGAAATGGTCGAGAAACGCAATTGTAAGCTAAAACTCTTATATTATAGTAATATTCAATCATATGCTTCATTTTGCAACAAATTGGACGTCTCTAGCACAATTTTATTTTTTTTTTTCGATTTATGGTGAATTTATGAAAAAACTTTTTCCTTACGTTCGTGCGATAACTCTTCCGATAAATTTTTTCGTGCGATTGTCCTAATGTTTGGCACCCTTTTTAAATTTGCCCAGTTACATAAAAGTTTTTATATATGAAAATGTGCGCAATTTCATGCACAATACAACAAAAAACAACCCATGGTTGTAGCTTTTATAACTTTTGAAATATTTTCATATAAATAACGTTAAGTGCAAAAATTTCAACTTTCGGTCAACTTTGACTCTACCGAAATGGTCGAAAAACGCAATTGTAAGCTAAAACTCTTATATTCTAGTAATATTCAATCATTTTACCTTTTCATTTTTGCAACGACTTGGAAGTCTCTAGCACAATATTTCGATTTATGGTGAATTTATGAAAAAAAAAAAAATTACGTTTGCGCGGTAACTCTTCCGAAAAAATCAGAATTTTTTTGTGCGATTGTCGAAATGTTTGCACCATTTAAAATTAGCTGTTACATAAAGTTTTATATATGAAAATGTGTGCAATTTCATGTAGAATACAACTAAAAATGATTGAAGGTTATAGCTTTTCTCTTTTTTCGAAATATTTGCATATAAATCACGATAAATAGAAAAAAAAAAAAACCACGTTCGGTCAAATTTGACTCTACCGAAATAGTTGAAAAACGCAATTGTAGCTAAAACTCTTACGGCCTAGAATATTCCGTCATTTTTCTTAATTTTGAAACAAATTTGAAGTCTCTAAAACAATATTGTGATTTATGGTGAATTTTTGAAAAATATATTTACCTTCACTCCGCGCGCCGAATCGCGGCCGCAAGTCTCCGAAATACGTACATGGCATTATCCTAATATTTGCTCCTTTTCATATTAGCCTTTTTATAGAGTTTCATATTATCAAAATGTTTTGCAAATTCATGAAGAATACAATAAAAAATAATTGAAGGTTGTAGCTTTTTCCATCTTCGAAATATGTGCATATAAAAAATGTATATATTAAAATTTCGACATTCGGTCAAATTTAACTCGTCCGAAATGGTCGAAATCTGCAATTCTAATCTAAAACTCTTACAGTATCGTAATATTCAATCATTTGTATTAATTTTGAAACAAATTGGAAGTCTCTAGAAACATTATTTAGAATTACGGTGAATTTTTGAAAATAACATTTTTTTACGTCCGCTCGTTCCTGAATTCGTACAATCCATTTTGTGATAATATTTTTCCGGTGTTGCTTTTATCGTTTTACTATGTATTATATATCAAAATGATTGCAATTAGTGTACAATACAACGAAAAAAAAAAAGTAACTCGTTAGCTTTGACCGTTTTTTGCACAGCGTGATTTGAATACAATTATCTATGAATTTTTTTTTTCGCTACCATATATCGCATTATTTACATATGATAATGATATTATTTTTCATTTCTGATGATTGCATACTAAACTTCAGGCAATGAAAAAAAAATGAGCCAAAAATGAAAACTCTTAATCTTCAAAACTAAGCGCGCTGTGATTTTTTGAAAACATTATTTTTTCCGGTTCCGCGCTCACTCCAAACCGGCGCCGGCATACAGGAGAGGTTTTTGATTTTTAGGGCTTCGGCGTAAGAGGGTTAAATACATTTTAGCCACGTCAACCCGCAATGAAACGTACGTAAATTATTTAAGTATATGACTATTCCTTTCATTCATTCCAATACATTTACGTTACCAATACAAAAAGTAATTCGGAATACTTTTCCAGCTGTGAATCTCAAATTGATTACTAAAATCCTAAACTCTGTATTCATTGTTCTTCCCCAAAGATGAACTTCCGGCTTTGGTGCGTTCTTTGGTGGTTTATTGCTTTGCTTGCCCGAAATGTAAAATTGGGAAATACGTTGGAGGCACCAAAAGATTTCTGTCGCCGTACTGTATGTACTTTGAAAAGCAAAGTACGAGAACATTGAATAAATGTAAAACCTCATTTTCATATAAGAGTTTCCACATCGTTGCCCAAGGACCCAATGATTATTCTCACTGTTTTTAGTCAGGAAGCATTTGTAAATTGGGTGTGAATTAGGATAGCGATGGAAGCATATTATATAGGGATGAGGACATTAAGAAGAGATGGCGAGAGTATTTTGAACAACTGTTAAATACTGAAAATGAGAGAGCGGAGATGGGGGAAGCACAGAGGGTGGAGGGACCAGTGATGAAGGTACAGGATACAGAAGTGAAGAGAGCATTAAGGAAAATGAAGAATGGTAAATCACTAGGTCCATCGGAGTTCCAATTTGAAATTATCAAATTACTAGGTACCGAGGGGAGAAATGGATGCTGGATTTATTAAAAGAGGAAGAAATTCCAAGGGACTGTGAAGAGAGTCTAATGGTATATAGACAAGCAGAGGGGAGATTTCATGGATTGTGGTAACTACAGGGGAATTAAACTAATAGAGCATGGGTTGAAAGTTTTAAAGAGAATACTGGATGAAGGATTAAGAGAGATTATAAAGATTGGGAAACAGCAGTATGGATTCATGAGAGGAAGAGGGATGGTAGATGCCATCTTCATAGTAAGACAGCTACAGGAAAAGAGACTAGAGGGAAACCAGGAGCTCTATTGTGCATTTATAGACATATAGAAAGCATGCGATAAAATCCCAAGAGAAGTGACGTTTTGGTGTTTAAGGAAAAGGAAAGTCCCAGAAAGTTGGTTAGGCTAGTCGAGATGATATGTAAAAGAACGAGCACAAAAGTGATAACAGCAGTTAGGGAAACAGAGAACTTTGGAGTTAGTATTGGATTACACCAGGGGTCAGCATTAAGCCCATTTTTTTGTTGCTGGTCATGGATGTATTGAGTGAAGAGATCAGGAATGAAGAGCTGTTGGAGTTGTATGCCGATGATCTGGTGATTACTGCTGAAAATGAGTAGGACCTACAGAGAAGGGTTGGAGAGTGGCAGGAGTCTTTAGAGACGGGTGGCTTAAAGATGAATATGAATAAAACAAGAGGTTTTGGTGAGCAGTAGGGAAGATAGAGACAGAATACTAATACAAGAAAGAAGAGGCTCGATTATAAAAGAAGCAGAAAAGTTTAAATACTTAGGATCTACTTTAAGCTAAGAGGGAGGATGTGAGGCTGAAGTTGACAGCAGGATAAAAGCTGTATGGGGGAAGTAAGGCCAATTGTTTTTGTGGAGCCCAATATTTCACTGTTTTTTTCTGCCATTCTATCAGAAATAAACTTCTCCAATGACTTACGTCCCATTTGTCACGTTCTTCAACACTCCTGGAAAGAATGCATGGAGTAACAGCAAATGTCACAAGATTAAACAGAAAAGGACTCCCCTGCCTTCTGATGCCTTCACAATACAATCTTTGCTGCATTCAAAGTCACCATACGACTCCTTCCCCCAACATAATTACTAAAGAAGTTGAAAAATGTCTCAGAACTTCATATAAGTATATATGTTCAAGATTTTAAGCCAGAACCAAGGAAAGTTAAGATTTCTTATAACAAGATTCATTCATCTTTGTCTATATGCAAGTTGCCCCTTTGAACTGAAAGCCTCCATTCTCTAGAAAGCTATCTCTGCTCCCATTGGCTGTCCGGAATTTACCCCCCACAGGGATTGGGCGGTGCTTACCGGAAGAAGTCTTAAAAGGGCAGGGACCCAGCAGCTCGTCCTCAGAAGCATGACAGAACTCGGAGCGCTCAGAACCTCCTCAGACATTGCCCTGCAGACACCACTTCACCCCTTCTGCTTCCCCTGCCTTCTCTGGGGAAGTTCCAAGTATTTTTATATGTCCATAGTCCACAGAAATATCAGCAGATAAGAAGACTACCAAGCCCAGGATTTCCAGGTACTGTGAGAGTAAATTCCAGTTCAGTCAGGGAATTGTTTCACCTTTTGTCGGTATTTCATTTCCATTCTTCAAGCAATGAAATCGTTCTCTCTGTGTAAATTCCCAGTCATTTTCATCCCCCCGAGTGGCCTGTAAACTTTTGATTGAAAGAAAGTAGTGTGTAATGCTCGCCCACGTGTGCTCCACCTTATGCTAGGATACCATCTCTTTGCAGGCAAACACCGTGCCTGGTTGTGGGAGAACTTGGGAACCCTTTGGAGTAAGCCTTGCATTTTCAATAACCCATTTGCACAAAATTCTGGTTGCCCCTAGCCAATTGTTTCTGGTGGATCGACGATCAAGCACCTTATTAGTTCCTGGACCTATGTAAATTAATGTAAATATAGTGTATTTAAAACTAAAGTACAGCTTTTATGTAAATTCCTCCTTCCTCAGAGTTTTGTGTAAGACTTATTCCAAAGGGCTCCCAATTTCTCCCACAATCAGGCACGGTGTTTGTCTGCAAAGAGATTGCATTCCAGCATCAGTACTAAGGCAAGGAACACGTGGGAACATTACACACTCCTTTCTCTCAGTCAAAAAATTTACAAACCACTTGAGGGGCATGAAAGGACTGAGAGCTTACACAGAAAGGACTATTACGCTGCTTGAATTAACTAGGGGATGTTTACTAGCATCACAAGGGAATTAATCACACCGCTGAACCAAAATTGGGGGAGTGAGAAGCTGAAGAAAGATTGGGGGGGGGGGGGGCAGTGGGTGGAAATTGCCTTAGAAGAATGGAAATGAAATACAGACAAAAGGCAAAACAATTCCCTGGCTGAACTGAAATTTACGTTTCACAGTACCGGAAATCATGGACTTGGTAGTCTTCTTATCTGCTGATATTTCTGTGCACTATGGAGGTATAAAAATACTTGGGATCCCCCAGAGGAGGCAGGGGGAGCAGAAGGGGTGAAGTGGAGTCTGCAGGGCTTGAGAAAGTCTGAGGAATTCCTGCTTCCGAGTGGTTCAGAGCGGTTCTGAGGTGGTTCTGAGAGTTTCCGAGTGTTTCTGAAAGCGAGTTGCTGTGGCCCCGTTCTTTTAGAATATCGCCTGGGTAGGCTCCGCCCTAATTAGAGGTTCCTTGTGGGGGGCAAATTCAGAACAGCCAATGGGAGCAAAGAGGGGTTTTCTAGAGGATGGAGGCTTTCAGTTCACAGGGGCAACTTGCATATAGGGAAGAATGAATGAGTCTTGTTATAAAGAGGTCTTAACTTTCCTTGGTTCTGGCTTAAAATCCTGAACACCTCCCCATTCTAGAGGACATTTCAACCCTAGACGGGTTGGAATGGACAAGACAAGCCAGAAACAAGGACAAATGACAAATATATATTACTGAGCCTTCCAAACTCCCTTGAGCGGACTTTTAATATAAACAAGATTCCAGCTCTGCCGATGATAACATTCATGAAGGTTTACTGGACAGGTAGAGGATATACTGATAAAAAATATTAGAAAATCAAACGGTGATGTGACATGAAAAGATAACAGCTTGCTATATTCCAATAAAGAATACTCTTAAAATATAACGTCATACTGAGAATGACAAGGAATAGCAAATAATAGCTGGCAGGTGTGGCTCTGCCTAAGCAGAGTACAATGTACTATAAATGCCTAAAGGCGGTGAAGAGGAGGAAAGGAAACTATGAAAGAGAAGATATAGACAGTACAAAAAATAGAAAGTTACAAAAGGATAAGAAGGAAGTAGAATTAGCAGAATCTAGCACTCTCCTCTGGGTGGAGAGGGTCAGAATTCTCTAAAAGAGTGGCACTGTGCCAGGCACTAGTGCAGAGACTGTTGACTCTCGTAAGGTTTCTGAAAACCTTGACGCCCTTTTCCCTTCTTCCTTCGACCTCTCCGAGGTCAGTTTGATGATGCAATTGGGGGCCTTGAAAGATTCAAGCCCTTTGAAGATGCTGGAGGGGCATTGGCTCTGGCTGCTACGACAACCAGGGCCTTGGCACTTGTCCTTGTGCCTTATGCTGTGTGGCTCAGTTCCTTGAGTTCTTCGGCCAAATAGGATTCGGCAGTCATTACTCCGGGACTGGTTAGATGCTGACAGAGGGGGAGTGGATGAGGTAATGGTGTTTGGGATGGGCTTACCCATTGGGAGGACCGACTCTGGGGCGGTTTGCGAGGCCGCACCATTGGTGGAGTGTTCTACTACGGTCATGGGTGTCCTGGAGGATTCCTATTGGAATTGGCTCTTCCTCGACTGCCGGCATGGGTAGTGGGGCCAAGCCAGCGAAGGGAAAGTGACCGGTACTTAGAGCTCAGGGAGGAAGACTTGAGTCTTGCCTTGGCACTGGCATTGATGCCGTTCCTGGCTTAGTGAAAGGACTCAAACGCGGCTCAACACCCATGAGGGACGGAGCCTGGCACTGCCTGGCAGCTTCAAGGGGCACTGTCTGTGCAGAGGTAGTTCTAGGAGGCCTGTGGAATGGGCCTGGAGCTATGCGAGGGCGGAGGCCCTGATACGTTACAAAGGTAGGAGGAGACTTAAAATCTTGTCCCAGCAGGACGTCATAACCTCCCGGTATATATGTTGCTACTGCCATGGTACATATCTTAGAACGGTGAGGTTGTGTGACTCTCGGCCAGACAGTAGGCAAGAACGTCTTGACGTGGTTGAGGCTCTCTATCGTGATGAATTGGTGCCTATCAACCTGAGTTCCTTAAGGAATTTTATCCTCTCGGATGATGGATACCTGTGCACCAGTGTTGTTGAAAGCTCTGATCTGGTGGGCTGGATATCGACCTCTGGAAGGTGCGACAAATGTGGGGCCCTGGGCAGGAGGGCCTAGAGCTGAAGGATTCGTCACGGCCATAGCAATGGCAGAAACAGGAGCTTTCTTGGGGCATCCTGTTCAGGCAGCAGTGTGCCCATGCACTTTGCATGAGTCACAGAAACTCTTACGAAAATCAGGCCTGGGCCTGTTGTTTCTGTTCCAATGGCCGTTATTCTTGTTATTAGGATGATGGGGTAGTCCATTCTGAGGAGTAGCGGCAGCTTGCTGAGGAGGATCCACCTTTGAGAGGCACTTGTCTGTGGTGTAACCTAGTTTATTGCAACGCCCACACACAGGTTTCCGTGGAGTAATATAGGGGCGCTGGGTAGGCTGAGAGATGGCAGCGGGAGTGAGAAGAAGAGCAGGGCATATTTTCTTTTTTAAAGAACTCTGCAGTGGATGGTGGGTGTCATAGGCATCTGCCCATTTACAGCACTCCAAACTAGTTTTAGGGGCCTTGTCCGCCAAGTGGGTAGCGAGATCAGGAGGAGCGTATGAAAGGAAGTCCTCTAATTGGAAGAGTTCCAAGACCTCCTCAACAGATGTTGCATTGGAGGCCTTCCTCCACCTATGAAGTGCCGGTGTCTTCTTGGCTAACCACTCTGTCCATGTTTGGTTAGCCTCCTTGGGCATAGTCCTCCATTTCTGCCTCCACCGGTCTGGGTTCAACTCGTAAGCCCCAAGGATTGCTTCTCAGACGAGGAAGATATCTTGTCGCTCATTCAGGGGAAGGGCCTCGAATACAGTCCCCCCTTTGCCAGCGAGGTGCTCGCCAAGCAGGAGGGCCACTTCCTGAGGGGTTGGATTGAAGTTCTCGAACACCTACTCGACATGAGCGTGCCAGGTGATAGTGTGAAGGAGGGGGTGCTGGGGGCCTGGCACTCAGGGGTTCCAGAGTGGCACTCTGGACTGCCGTAGCCAGTTGATGGGCTCTTTCTGCAGTCTTCTCTCCTGGGCTTCTCTTTTTTTCTCCTTTTCGGCTGCTTGGAATGCTCTTTCAGCTGTTTCTCTTCTCTTTTGCACTTCCCTCTCAGGTGCTTGGAATGCTCTCTTTCAGCTGCCTCTCTTTTAGCTGCTTCTCTTTTCTCTTGTGCTTCTCTTTCAGCTGCTTCCCTTCTCTCTTGTGCTTCTCTCTCCTTCTCCTTTTTGGCTGCTCTCTCTTGGGCTGCTTCCTTCAGCTTATCATTCACCCAATTTATCAGTTTTGCGCCCTCCAGCCCCATGAGTCTTCCAGCTTCTGTGAAGGCCTTAGACTCCTCCAGCGCTGCGTTACTGGCAGTCTCCTCAGCAGTAAAACGCTAGTAGTCTAGCCTGAGAATAATAGGATGAAAAGCAGTTGCAAAACTGCGAATGTCGCCAGGGGTATGCGGAATACTCAACACTGATACTTAGCAAGCTGACCGTAAAATCCCTGTAAATACAGTTACTACTGGCGCGTAGTGCGGCAGAAAACTCACGCTGGAAAATTTCTGTAATTTACAGTTCGGCGGAAAACTCAACGTCGATAATGGATTTAGCAAATTAATTTCGTAAAAGCAAAAATCTCAACGCAAGTACGGGTTTGTAAATAAAAATAAAGGACCTTTTCACGAATTCATGGAAAACTCAATGTGAAAAGTCGTGAGGTAGCAAATGAGTTTCGTAAACACGGAAAACTCTACGTGAGTACGGGTTAGTAATGGGATCTGTAAATACCAGTTCAATGGGTTGTAAATATGTCAACAAATAAAGGATTTGGTATCACACGTTCACAGAAAACTCAATGTGAAAAAATGTGGCCCATGCAGTTGATAAAATAAAATATATATATGGGGTCTCCTTTTTTTATCGTCTTGAGGACGAAGACGAGAAGGGAATAAAAATTATTATTTTTCATTTTTACCAATGCAAATCCCTGGTCTATCTTACCCTTTCAACCTAGCTATGCTCAGAATTCGTATTTTTATGCTAGTGTTGTATTCACTAAAGGGAAGAGGAAGAACCAGAATAAAATCTTTCACCACTGCATAATTTACCGCCTATCTCTCGCGAACCTAAAACCCTTCAATTCAGCCAATTTAAATCCCTGGAGAATTAGGCCTGCACACGGGTTGGCTAGACAGAAGGGGGAAATCACACCTGTCTTCCAAGGCTGCATTAGGGAAAGTTAGGGTAAGGGTACCATGTGCCCTTTGTGTAAAGCAATAAGTATTGCCCTTGTTATTCCTCTCTGCACAGAAATAAAAAATGCTTACCGTTGATTTTCCTTATTCTGACGTTAAGAATTTATGCTAACACTTTTTTTTTTTTTTACTTATTGGCTCTTCTGTTCTTTTGTCCATAAACAGGGCAATGGATAGGGCTCGAGTAGACATGTGGCCAGGGATTTAAATTCTATCCTGTTTAGACCTGCAAGCGACTGAGAGAGAGAGAGAGAGAGAGAGAGAGCTCTTAGACAATGAACAGCGCATTGATTCATGTTAAAAAATAAAAACAACAACGAAATGAGGTTATGAAAAGTGAAATGCCACTTTCTCTAAAAAGAAAAGTATTCAATTAGATGGTCCTACCAGTATTAACTTATGTATCAGAAACTTGGAGCCTTACTAAAACCCTAGAACATAAGCTAGTTACAACTCAAAGAGCTATGGAGAGAATAATGATGGAAATAACACTAAGAGACGACAGAAAAAGAGCAACATGGATGCGAGAGCAAACTAAAGTAGAGGATATTCTAACGATAAGTAAGAAAAAGAAATGGACGTGGGCAGGACATACAATGAAAATGTCACATAATAGGTGGACGAAACTAATAACAGAATGGGACCCTAGAGATTGCAAACGAAGCAGAGAAAAGAAGAGAAAACGATGGATTGACGAGCAAAGAAAATTTGTGGGTATAGACAGGCATAGAAAGACAAAAAAACAGACGAGAGTGGAAGAACATGTCTGAGGCCATTGTCCTGCAGTGGACTAGCAATGGATGATGATGATGATGATGATGATGATATATATGTTTATATATATATATATATATATATATATATATATATATATATATATATATATATATATATATATTATATATATATATATATACATACATATATATATATATATATCTATATATATATATATGTGTGCATATATGCATTTATATGTGTCCAAATCCTTAAATCCACAGTAGAAAGGGACTTGGAGCAAGTACTTTCGTAGTATATTCTACATTTCCAAGTTCACACTGAATATAATAAAGTTGACAGACCTTTATATATAAAAAACAGAAAGGGGTGCAGGGTTACAATTTGTTAATCTGGGTGGTGTGTACTTTAAGCAAAAGAGATAAGGAAAGAGATTCAAGGTATAATTCAGGATGGAGATTTGAATTTCTTGTTGATGTGGTTTCAATAAAAATGGACTCCAACAGATTCCTTTTTTTGTGATCTTTGATGCTGCAGATTATCATGGCCTGTCTTAAACCAATGATTCACAATGCCGTTATTTGTAAATCCTCTTAATATGGCATATTTGGGCTGAGAGCATCTTACTTTTAGTTGTTTTGAAATTTGCTCAATATAAATCTTATTACATTCTTTACAAGGACTACTGTATACAATATTGTTTGAATTTCGGCGGGCTATTCTTAATTAGCTTATTTCTCAAAATATTATTATATTTAATTACTAAGTTAATATCACTAGTTTTTAAAATGGTTACAGCAGGAATGAAATTACAATAAAATGGTACACAGGAAACGTTCTTAAATTCTTTGTTAATACTGGTTGGAATGTAATACGTCTTTTTTGCTTTATTTTTACAAAGTTAAAAAAAATACGGAGGGTAACATAATGAATCTCCTTTATAATTAAATCGTTTATCATATGTATTCATATCAATTTGGACCTGTTAAGTTGGTACTTCGTATCTCTAAACTTATAAAAAAGATTTCATTGTTTATTAATCCACTGTATGTAGTGTACAGACCAGAGAAATACATTTAAATATCTTGCAATTTGAATAATGAAATTAGGAAGGTATATCAGAGTAAAGACATAAGGAATTTTGTATAGTAACTAATTTTACAATCTGAGGGTAACCAAGTAGTAAATAAATTAACCCTGATTGTTACATGAATTCATCCTGTACAGCAGCGCAGCAACACATTGTCACAGCATTTTGGGATGCTGATTAAACAAAATACCTTTCACTTGATTTGGATGGTAGTCCTCTTCCTGCTGTCATATTATCATCAATTACTTCTAAGAAAAGTTATGAAGTAAAATTTTTAAGGAAATAATTAAGTCACACCGATATGAAGCTCAATATTTTCTCGAAAAAAATAGTGTAAACGTTTATCAAATAAAGTACAACAATGCAAAATTTAATATATCCTCATAGAGCATCCAGGGCAATCACCAAGTTTATTTGTTAGCACACAAGGACGAGTCCCTTAACTCTATGGTAAAACTCCACACAAAAGACACCAAATAACTTACACTTGCACATGTCATTGTCAAATTTTTTACCACACAGACTTTACCAGCGGTTTCGGGGAGTATGGGACACAAGTACTTAATTGGAAATTGTGTTCCAGTCTGATTCTTCCAACCATAGTCTTCTGGATTGAGTGTGAAATGATCACAATTAAACAACATGAGAATATTTCTAATGAAGCAGAAACTCCGCTTTATATGACCACGGATGTCTGAAGTTGTCAGTGGTAAATCATGCAAGTCTTTGCCCTCGAAGTGCAAAAGAAGTCTAGGTTTGTTGAATGTATCAGCTTGGAATTTGGAGCAATGACCAGACCATGTTTTCACAAGGTACTTTTCAGCAATCTCCTCATCCATCTCTGAGAGAGTGTCTGTCTCGGCAAAGTTTGTGAGCATCAGGTGGTTGCATATTAATGGTGCATGCTTTGTTCCAATCTTACTTACTTCGTCATTTCCACTCAGTTTATGTGCTTTAATGATCACCCTGCAAAGTGCATCTCCTATCTTTGCATGAAGTGTGTGAAGGGGAACTTTCCTTCTATATTTACCTGTACCAATCTCAATTGATAACTGACAAAGCCCTTTGCATTTGGATTCTGGGAGGTATCTCAAAATTAGGGCAGTGCTATCAGTATTACTTGACAATACAAGGATTTGCTTACAACCGCTCTTTTCACTCAAAGCTATGTCAGATATTAGTCTGTTATCTGCTTTCTCTAGCCAGTTGGACAGCTCAGGCACATTAATTGCTGTACCAAGGTACTTCTGAGCCATTGCTTGTAACATTTCTTCATTCACCACCATTCCACTTACAACATCATCTTTGAAATCCCTGACTTACACTCCTGGCTAGAATTTGAAGAGCTTGCTTATTTTTGTTACTAGCCAAGAATTTTTCAACCTGTTTTGGTATGGGGATTGATTCAGAGTCATGACATCAATTTCCCCTCGACAGTCTACTGCTCTGCGAATTCTTTCCCCTTTCTTCAGACAACTCACAGTATGAATCAAAGACAATATGCAGTCTGTCTGCCAGACATAATTTTCGGTTCTCTTGATAACTTTGCCAGTCTGTGAAACTGGATAAATTACGATACTGTCTTATTCTAGACATGAAATCAAGAATGATTTCTGTTTTCAAGTTTGAAACTGGAGTGAATGCATAATCTTCTGAGTCAAGATTTTGTTCCAGTTCTCGTATCAGTTGGGATTTATAAGGCTTTGTGCACCATACACCATTAACAAATGGACTGGTATCAAACAAGTCATGGCCAAGGATAAACTCCATTGTTTTGCCTGGCTCTTTGACTATGTCTATCTCCCTCTGAGCTGCTGCTAAATGCTTCCAAGAAATGGTTCCAGTCTTGAGAAATACCGGTGCATCATTCTGTTTTGAACTACACGCACCATAATGAGCACCAACGTGTGGGAGATTGACTTTGCTTATTGTGTTTGAAAGCTTTGATGTCTTGAGGACAAAGCATTCATTGCAAAATGCATGATAGCTTTTTTTTCCATGTTTTTTAGTGCCCCAAGGAATTGAGCCTTAACCATGTCATCAACTCCAACTCCTGTGACAAAATTGTGCAAGGGAATTTTCATAGTATTATCAAATGGGTTCTTCCTGTCTTTCGTGAAATCTAGCATACAAAACACATTTTTATAATAAATTAACCCTTTTTCCCCAGTGGTGATAGCTCGAAATTCTTGATAAAGTAGCTCAAACTCTGCAACATTAGGTATATTTCGAGATGCACTAACAATAACATGGCCTCCAGGGCCCTGAGAGATTCTTTGGATGGCTTGTTCAAGTCTCAGGTCTGGGGCAACTCATTGAATGAGCCAGGATGATCCTTGACAGTAGAGAGTCCCTTGGAAAATCTTCTAAATAGATTCGGATGAGTGGCTTCCAATACGTGTACCTATTCTTTCAAGATACCAACTTGCACAGCACAAATAGTTTATTGCATCAAACACTCTAAGAACGGGCATCGAGTCCTGTACCGATGCTACATGAAGAGGCCAATTTCCTTCATGATTTGTGGTAATTATTTGCTTTATAACAGACACAAGCTGATACACTCCGAAGTATGCACATAGGTCAGACTTTTCTTCAAATTCTTTTATCCAGTCACCAAACTGTTGTTCAACATTAACAGACTCTGACAGAAGGGGTTCAAAGTGTATCAAACTGACTCTCTTGATTTTTTTCTTGCTTAGGCTCTCTTTAAGTCTTATAGCTGTTAGTACAACTGAATCCTCAGACATGGGATCATTTTTAAGCCATAATGATTCCCACTGTAAGGCAGACAATACCTCGGACACAATCATTAATCCTTGGAGTGAGTTCACCTAATGATTCACAGCTAAGGCTTCGTTTACACCAAGCGACTTGAGTCGAGTCAAGTCAAGAGGATTCTAGACGATTCATGACTCTTCTTGAATTCAAATGGGAAAGTTTACACCAAGCGAGTTGAGTCATGCTGAATCCGCTGAGAGGTGAGCACTATGAATCCTTAGGAAAATGGCCATTCTTACCTCAACTGAAAGTGCACGTCGGTACTTGCTGTTTTGTTTTCTAATGTAGGGTGCAGTTAACTCCATTAACATTGATAAATTTCCTGAAATGATTATATTACGTTTTGAAGTTTTACTTACATTCCCTCATTTCTAAATATTCCCCTTCTAGTCAAAGAAAAAGCAAATGTTATTACTACAAAACTAACTGATCAAAGTAAGAATTGCAACAATAAAAAAATTTATTCCTAAGTCAACCGATGAAGGTAAACTTATCAAAAAAGGAATCAATTAAAAGGTATAATAGGATGATTGACGGATTTGTTTCTTATTATAATTACTGAAATGTGACTTATCTATTTCTTAGGTTATATCTAGTTCTTTCTTGTGAAATTTCTTCTTCTGATTCTTCAGTCCTTTCTAGGTCTTTGACTTTCTTAGTTCTCTTGACTATCTTTATCTGAAATCCCTCTTCTGTTAATGATGCAGCATATAAGGAAGGTATTAGGTTATTTATTTTCTTCACTTCCACTTTGGTCTCTTGTATGGTCCTGTGAATTTAGGGGCTAACTTATGATTAATTCCACTTCTTACTTCCTTCTTGATGTAAACTTCATCTTCTATCTTGCAATCTACTATTTTTAGTTCTTCTTTATGTTTGTCTATCATGATCTTCTGGGCTTCTATGTTCTTGTGTAACTTTATGAATGACCTTGAAATTACTCATTTTTCATCCGCAAGATATCTCCAGAATAATTTGGCTGTATTGGCTGATTCACCCATGCATATATATAGTAATCTTGGTTCATATCCCATCAAAGCTTTTATCGGTGTTGCTCGTGTACTGGAATGATTCTAGCATTTAATGACAATTGAACTAGAGATAAATTGACATCCCATTCAGGATCCTGTTCTACTGTATACCTTAATGCATCTTGAACTTTTCTGTTATTTCTTTCTACTAAACCATTGCTAGCTGGATGACACGGTTGTATCGTTACTTTCTCTACTTTGAATGCATCACAAATTTCTTGTACTAGTGAATTATTGAATTCTGTGCCATTGTCAGATATAATAAGTTGTGACGTATAGTATCTGCGAAAGATTTTGTCGAGAAGAGCAACTGAACATTCTTTAGGTCCTTTGCCAGTATTGGTATTAGCTCTGTATATCTAGTTAGTGCGTCTATACACACTAGTATATTCTTATTCCCTTTACTTGCGGTAGGCAAGTTAGTGATGAGATCTATTGCTACTCTTTCGAATGGAGTTTATAGAATTGGATACTGACAAATATTGCAACTTTTCACATAATTACTAACATCCTTATAAATTCCTTTCCAATGGAAGGATCTTACTAACGTAGCTGTTTCGTCACTTCGTGGGTGCGCTCTCAAGTCGTCATCATGCATTAGTTCAATAACTTTACTTCTTAGGATCTTAGGTACTATTCTTTTATGAGTTACACCTTAAAAAGTCTTAAATGGGTGGAATTCTTCACACATCCAGACTAATATATCTTTTATAATGTTTACTGCATTTATTGGACATCCAGTTTTCTTGCTAAAGTTTATTTTTTCTTGATGACTAAATCTCCCTTTCATTTCGTACAAATCTGAAGTTCTTTAAATCTATGTCCTCTGTTCCTTTTTGAAGTTGTACCACGTAAGGTTTTCTATATGATGCATGGTAAATACATTGCTTATAGGTTCACTTGACTTTATTTCCTGTTTAGTCATATTTACGCTTTTACTTTGTGGGATGTACCTTGACAATGCTTCTGCTACTTTATTGCTTTTCCCTGGCACACATTTTACTTTTGTGTCATAAACTTCGGCAGTCATAAACCAACAGCTTCGTACACTTAGCAGCAGACGTAATGGCTTTAATCAGACGGTTCCTGTCGATTGGAAGAATCGGATGCTGGATTATTGCTACGGAAAATTGAGAAAGTGCTGCAACCGTCTTGAAAGGAAGCTTCAAGTCAAGCTGAAGAATCTTATTGCTGAAAGCGACTGGACTCAGCATGCCAACGTGGACTTCATGATTAATTTATCAGACAAACCAGTGGATTGTGCTACGACAGCGGCTTTGGGATATGGGTTAAGCTTTGGTGTATTTAATGGTAACCTGGACTGTGTCGACATCTCAAAATCCTTTTGTTATTTAGAAAAATTTAATCAAAACCTATGCCCTGATGATATCAATATTAGTAAAGGTATTGTGTATGGTGCTATGAGTAAACCTTCTCCCCCTAATGTACCCGTGAGATTTCTCCAGGCTTTTAAGAAAATTAAAGAAGATGAAACAGTGAAAGTGACAAAAGCAGATAAATCTAATGCAGTGGTGATAATGAATAAAAGTGACTATATAAGTAAAATAATGACATTGCTAAATGATACTGATACTTATACGAAACTGAGGTCTGACCCTACACAGACAGTGAACTCCCATTTTAATAAACAAATTAAATCCATTTTGTTTGAAGGGCTTGGACCATTTAATTAAACAGTTCACACAACAATGCGTCCTCCCTACCTTATATGTATGGTTTAGTCAAAGCACATAAAATCAATAACCCTATCAGACCAATCATTAGTTCAGTGGGCTCAGTTACGTATAATTTATCTAAATGGCTTGTAAAAATTCTTACTCCTTTGGTAGGAAACATTTCTAACATGAATGTTAAAAACAATGTTGATTTTATAAACAAATTGAATAGTTTAGATTTGAATTTTGATTTTAATATGGTTAGTTTTGATGTTGTCTCTTTATTTACAAAAGTGCCTGTAGATGACTTACTAGAATATTTGGAGGAGGAATTAGAACGTCATGACATTCCCTTAAGTGTGGCAGTGGCAAACCTCATTAGTCTCATAAGGTTATGTATCAAAGATAGTAAATTTTGTTTTAATGGGGAATTTTTTGTACAAAAGTTTGGCATGGCTATGGGTAATCCTTTATCTCCTGTCCTTAGCAATATTTACATGGAATATTTTGAGACAAAACTCTTACAAGAATTTGCCCCAAAAAGAGGTTTATTTGTATTAGTAGGGATGATATCTTCTGTATTTTGGCCAGTTCACGAAAATCTCCAGGAATTCCCTTAATAATCTCAATAATTTAATCCCTTCTATAAAACTTACTGTAGAGGAATTAAAGAAATTGTAATTTGAATTTTCTTGATGTAACTGTCCATAGAAATGATAGAAATTTCACCTTTTCAGTCTTTCGAAAATCAACTAACATTGCCTCTTTTGTTCATTACTACTCCAATCACCATCAAAATGTTAAATTCTCTGTTTTTTCTGGGATGTTCCTAAGGGCTTTACGTGTCCGTAGCCCGCAGTTTATTGACGCTGAAATGAAAACTGTTTATGATATTGCAATGAAACTTAAATACCCAAGGACTTTTGTAGATGTGGCATGGAAAAGAGCTAGAAAAACATTTTATTCAACTAATGACAAACTTGAATTTAGTAAGCATAACATTCTAAAATTACCCCATGATGAAAGGTTTTTAGATATTCCTAGAATTTTAAAGCTTTTTAACATAAATGTTGTTTTCAGTAATATTAATGTCAAGAGTTTAGTAATAAAAAATTCTCCTAAAGATCTTCCAGGCTGCATATATGAAATTCCTTGCAAAAAGTGTGATAAAGTCTATTACGGACAGACCGGTAAATCTCTTTCACAACGTCTCAAACAACATCAATATTCTGTGAGAACTGGGCAAATATCGAATGCATTATTCGTACATATGAGAGATTTAGACCATCCTATTAACTGGAGTCAAGCAAGAGCCTTAATCCCATGTAATGACACAGTTAAAAGGAATATCATTGAATCTTGTTTCATCAATTCAAATAATAGAAATGTTCTAAATTTAAGTCTTGGTTTATTTAAACTGGATGCTTTCATAATAAAAAAAGTCGTAGATAAATATAAGCAACAAAATTAATATATTCAGTTTTTACATGTTTTGGACTGTAAAGAAGCTTTGTAATTTCGGTTAGGGGTCAAATCTGTTTAGGTTTGTGACCGTGTGATATCCGATAATCCTGGATTATCTCTTTTAATTTTTACCCTTTTTACAATTAACCATCTGGTATTCTTGATCTTGTTTTGTACTTGAGACCTTTCTCTCCAATTGTACTTCATTAACTCCTTGACAATGTCTGAGTAAAGACGAAAGCGCTTGGACTTCTGACTATCATTTTCCTGTGGGATTCGCTTATTTATGAAGTTGCGTGCATCTACTGTGATTTTTTGCGCATATATATATATATATATATATCTTATATATATATATATATAGGATATATATATATATATGACTAACTTATTTGTGTCAGTCAGTGTACCAGTAATAGGTGTCATCAACCTCTTAACTTTTCGATTTCCACACAGTCTTTGGATACGGTGGTGGCAGTATCCAAAAACTGAGGAAATCATTAGTTATGAGGTGCACTAAGCTCTCACCCATCTCTCTTTTTCATTTTAATCAATCATACCGAGGAAACTCTCTCTCTCTCTCTCTCTCTCTCTCTCTCTCTCTCTCTCTCTCTCTCTCTCTCTCTCTCTCATTTCGCTAAACTCGCACCAAAACCTCTGTTTTCATTCCATAACCTCAATTCAGCAAGTCTTAATTTAATTACTGAAGAATCCGATTTACCTTGATCCAAGGGGAAAAACTCGGATTTTCATCACTTTTTATTTTCGCATTTTCCCAGTTATTGGGTCAGCTGCGATCTTGCTGTTTGCATGTCTCGGATCCCACTTATAAAAATGTCAAAGTATCTTTTCTTGCGTCCCTTCGGCCCCACAGCTGCAGCACTTTCATCCCTTTTATTGTACCTCCGTTTATATTTTCTTTCATCCATTTTACTTTTCACCCTCTCCTATCAATTGTGATAGTGCAACTGCGAGGTTTTCTTCCTGTAGGTCATAGCACTTAGCCTAAGGTCTATGATGTTAAAAA
Organism: Macrobrachium nipponense; assembly: GCF_015104395.2. Classification (NCBI taxonomy): domain Eukaryota; kingdom Metazoa; phylum Arthropoda; class Malacostraca; order Decapoda; family Palaemonidae; genus Macrobrachium; species Macrobrachium nipponense. Next base: position 49,527,468 of record NC_087215.1, on the reverse strand, counting down.
ATATATGTTATTAGGTTTATTAACTTTAACTCTATTCTCAATAACTGTTTTGTAATGCCAGTCATCAACTCGCGAACTTTGAAATCATAAAATCTTCAGGCTTAAAAAAGTGAAGATCTCTGTTAAGCTCACTTAAGATTTGATCAGTTTGGTACCAACGCGTTAGAGGGCTAAACGGTCTCGGATTAGTTGAGCTTCGAGCAACTTGCGTTTCATTGTACAAATCAGAAATGGAAGAAAGCATTTTGTATCCGGAAAGTGAATATATATTATATATTCTAGAAAATATGGATGAGCGAGTCGTGTGTGATTCAAGAATAATTTGATTCTTGGTCCGAAGTGAAGAGAACTGTTTGACGTCCACTGAGTGAACATGAACTTCCTTTCAAAAACGTTAATCAAAACGAGCGTTTTAGTCATGTAAATGACAATCAGCTATTTAAGGGGATTTCTGTTGAAGCTGATAGTGTTTGCGGTCGAGGACTTGACGCAGATTCCATAGAACGCGATCGGAATGAGTATTCACCAACTCTTTGCTAAATGAGGCAAAACCTTTAACCAAAGAAGACTGTACAGTTTACTCTTCCCAGAAATACATCATATTCCTTTGGTCTGTATCTCAGCATTGTAATGTATGTGATTCCTTGAGCTACCTTGATGGAATGATCTATCTCTCTCTCCCTTCCGGAAAAGATCATAGCTCAAAGACCTTTCTCAAAAAAAAAAAAAAAACACACTTCTTTGTTTTCTTACTCGACGAGAATCTTCATGTCCTTGTTTACTCTTTACCGAGAGCTATGTATACCTTATTTCTTACTGGTTTATGCACCAAGAATGCTGAAGGATGTCCCTTATTGTTCGCAGAGAGGCGTACAACTTATTTTTTTTGCTGGATTATCCACAACGGATAATATACTTATCCTTCGCGTAGAGGAATATACATCTTAATTTTTTCCTGTTTTATTTGCGAAAGATAAGAGACAGCATCCTTTGAGAAATACATACCTTATTTTTCCCGGTTTGTCCACAAAGGATGCTATATCGCTTATCCCTCTCAGAAAGGTAAATGCGCAGTGCGTTTGTCCTCCTTTCAATCTCCTGCACGCAGAGCTCACTGCGCCATGACGCACATCCCGTCATGCTAGACTTCCGCAGGATCACCTAATGGGAGCCAAAAGTCACTCCTTGTCTGTCTAGCGCGTCACGGAAGGCCGTCATTTAAGGTTTTATTTACAGTTTGCCATAAGATACATATAATTCGTAAGTTTAAAGGGATTTGCATGAGTGGTGTTATTTTTTTTTTTTTTTTTTTTTCAGAGTTTTGCTGATCTGATGTGAATTTCACATGAAGGGAGGGAGGGCTTAAATGGCTTGAAATTTCTATTTGTTTAATATAATGCATTGTGTTTGTTTAATACAAAGCATTGTCATAATTCTAAGTAATGGAATTTCGTAGTTATTCTATTCGTCAGGTCGTTCTGGATATGCAAATGCGATTCCAGTATCTAATGAACGGAAAACATATTTGTATTCTGAGCCTTCTGATTGATGACTCATTTCTGCTTCATCAGTTAGCAAAGCTATGAATCTCTCTCTCTCTCTCTCTCTCTCTCTCTCTCTCTCTCTCTCTCTCTATCTCTCTATCCTCTCCTCTCTTCTCTCTCATCTCTCTCTCTATATATATATATATATTATATATATATATATATATATATATATAATATATTATATATACGATCTTATATTATATATATTATACATATTTTATATATATATATATAGAATATATATATATATTTATATATATATATAGTATATATATATATATATCTATATATAGATATATATATATTATATATAAATTATAAGACATTAGTATGTTCACGAGAGTCTGTGGCTGATGCAAAAATAAGAAATGAATCCGAAATCCTTAACAAGTTTATGGCATAAACCCAATGAACAAGTGTACGCAATCTCATTATAATCCACGAATCACCAACTCTGCAATCCATAGAAAAGACGCGAATTAGCCAAGAAAATCTAGATGCGAGAAGCGAATTGTACTGAACGATCTTTGTATAAAAATCTCAACCGTCTTGGTCCATTTAGTCGAAGAGGCCCAGATTAAATGAGCAGAAAATTTTAGACAGAACTTTGAAGTCGACGAACGTAAGTTCGATTAACGTTAGGAGTGACGTGAAGTATAATGTATTTCGGGAAGTAAAAACGCTTACAACTTCCATACTTAGGGTGATGGGAATAAATTTTGAAGCTTCACAACTAAAATAATGTTATAAAGTATAATATAATGCCATTATTCGCCTGTTCCTTTTACATCATACCGTTTAATAACAGGGGTAATTTTTTTGGGGATGCGGCACTGAAATCTCTCAAAGCGTGTAGTAGACCCCTTTTGTGATGTTTCGCCTTCCTCTTTTTATTATTGTCTCTGTCCCGAAGGAGAAACCGAACCTCCTCCCAAGCGTGGAGAGAACGTGGTTTGTTAGGTCATTTTAATGAGTTTATGTTAGCGTCTCCATTCAGAGAAAGGGATGTCTGCATAAATAGAACGCATTTCCCTGTTCTATGACTGACAAGTGCAAAATCAATACGCAATAGATGACTATTACATTTCCTTACTTATTCGTATACCCGATCTTCTCTGGGTCTTATCTTTGCGGCGTAGAGTACTTCCCCATCCAATGGTAACCTGCCTTCCAGATGACATCATGTAAATGGGAGGTTCTGATTGGCCCGTCGGCTGGGTTCCCGGATCTGCGTTCGAGATTCCGAGGTGAACCCGGCCACTTCGGACGTATGAACGCGAGTTTAAGAGAACCAGTGACATTTCAGCGATGGAAGCCAGGCGTACTCTTTGAACGAACACCTTTCTAGTCTTAAATCATTATTTTGGTCCACTAAGAAATATAATAAAATCTAATTGTTAATAAGGTACAGCAGGCATGCACGCTTTGTGTATAGTAGCTGCTTGTGTTTTTCTCCATGTATTTATTTCTTTGTAAATTGCTTCCTTGAAATTGCATTCATGATAATTAAGTTTCTGCTGTTTTTTTGAAACTCTTGCGACTTTTCCCATTAGTGACTGGTCGTTTTCCAAGATTTGTTTGCTGTGAGGAATATTCAAAAGTAGCAAGAACGGAAATAAACCATCTATTAATTAACTCATAAATATAAGGTACTCAAATTAAAATTTTGCGCGATTGTCCATCCGTTTTTGTGTAAACTCTGAATATGGAAGAATTCTCTCAAATGACGCGTGCTTAAATCTATAGATCGGCGCTTTGTGTTGATAAAGACAATCATATTTGCCAAATCGTCTTAAGGTAAACTTCTACTGGGAAAAGGGCATGTGTACCCATGCACTGGTGCAGAGGCAAAGGCCGATCTCAAAGCTATACAGGGTGTACCTGTTAATCAGAAGGTGAAGCTGTGTCCTTCGGGACGCACGCATTATTCATTCCAAAGCTTTTTGACAGGCCTTGAAAACCAGGGAGCTTCCAATCCTACTTCCAAACGGGAGCGAATTCGGGATTCGCGCGAGGATAATAATTTCTTGAGGGTCGTATACTAGGACTTGATTTACAGTCTCTTGTTGATATTTTTACGGTTGCACTAAACACAGCCGGGTTAAAATTGGGGGTCACTATCTAGGAAATATACTTCGTTGATAATAAGGAAGTCGTTTCTGCTCTCTTCGGTAGTTTATAGGTGATGTATATTTTGACTCTGGGTGATTACTTCTGTATTAGTAACCGAATAATTTAAATGTCCGGAGTCGTTGCTTGATCTGTGTTCAATTTCCGGCTTGGATGAAAAGCACTACAATCATTAAGCAAGCCCAGTAAAGTGCAGCTCAAAACGAAGGCTTTTGTGTGCTTGATGCAAAAGAGTAACTGGAGAAAAGAAAGAAAGAAAGAAAAAACATAAGAACGCACATGCAGTGCATCACAGAACAAAAGTAGGGATTCATAACTTTATTCCATTTGTAGTTTAATGAAAAGAGAACTATTGTGCCGGCTTTCTCTGTCCTTTCGCATTTTTATCTGTCCTCACTTTTTCTGTCCGCACTCTCCCTCTCCGGATTTTTTCTGTCCGTACTATGTCTGTCCGCCCTCAGATCTTAAAACCTAGTGAGGTTAGAGGACCGCTAATTGGTATGTTGATCACCCACCCTCCAATCATAAAACACCACATTGCAACCATCTAGCCTCAGTAGTTTTCACTTTATTTAAGGTTAAAGTTAGCCATAATCGTGCATCTGGCAACGACCTAGGTCAGACCACTACCGGACCGGGGTTAAAGTTTCATGGGCCGCGGCTAATACCGAGACCACCAAAAGATAGTTCTATTTCGGTGGCCTTGATTGATTATACGATGTACAGAAAACTCGATTGCGCCGAAGAAATTTTGCCTCATTTTTGGCTTGCTTTTATCGGAATATATTTGTCATACTGATTTGAGATATGTCTCTCTGTCTCTCTCTCTCTCTCTCTCTCTCTCTCCGCCTGTCTGTTAGTCAATTTTCTCTCCATCCAAAATCTGTTCAGGCCCAGTGTTCATCTCCTAAGTGTCCTCCTTTCGTACCAGAATCACGTATTTCCGGCGGAAAAACTCGAGAGCGGCTGACTGGCGAACTATTAATGCAAGAATTACGATCGTGGTAACTCTGTCGACTGACCCCGCAATTTCAAGAGAGACAAATAGGTATTAAAATGGAGCTCTTTGGTTGCACGGAGGTTGGGATATAATGAAATGGTTGGGGTGCTTTGAAGGATGTTATTACAACTCGACTTCTACTGTTGTGTTGTTATTGCTCAAATATTATTCATGTGGTGCCGTATTCGATGTGGAGTTATATTGTTGACGTTCGTATTATTAAAATTCCACATTCAGTGGTTTATATTGGCATTGCTCAAGTTGCAACTATATGGCTTTGAAATCGGCGACTGTAGAACTTCGAAATCGGCGACGATAGAGCTCTGTCAGCAGCAATAATAAGGCATTAATGTAAATAAGTTTAAAAAAAGATTAGTAAGTGATCCAGCGATAGTCAACGAATAGATGAATCTTAGTCTCTTTTTTTTTAAAACATACCTCTAGTTGAATGCACCTGGATCAAATCTAAATCGATCAATTAAATGACTTTTTTTAATATGACGCTTAAAGGTAAGAAAATGACAGTTGTGTTGTAGCGTAGGGAATTTTTGGCGAATAAAAAGTTCGTAAAAACAAAGACTACAGTGTTCTCCAGATATTTATTATTATTATTATTATTATTATTATTATTATTATTATTATTATTATTATTATTATTATTATTATTATTATTATTATTGCTGTTCTGTTCCCTTATTATTATTACTTACGAAAGCGAAAGAGAAAATAAAATTGTGAGACGCCTCTCGTGCGTACTACATGATTTCTCTCTTAAGCAAACACACAGGCACAGGACGACCGAACAGAGTTCGGGTTTGGAACTTGCGGATGCAGACGATGGGAAACGAGGAAATATCCATCATTAGAGCGAAGTATAATCATATTACAAGGTTATCTCGGTTACCTTCAGCGGCTCAAACCACTTCTTTGTAGGTATCAACAACCCGCAGGGCTGTGATTTTACCAGCCAGCTTCGGTGGATTATATTCTATATATATCCTTTCATATATCTAAGGCAGACTAGAATACAAGGAAAACTGGAAATGTTTTATATTGTATACAATTTCCTTGCCTTTATTTAAGTCAAAATATGATCAAAATACATTTGTTTGCATTATCTGATATGTCCGTATAACTTTTTTATATTGAAAGACAAAACTGTGTGAAATAACTATAGTAGTAGTAGTAGTAGTAGTGCATATTACGCACTGTGTCATTACATATATTTAAGAAACCATCTGAAGTACAAGTAAATAAAAAATAACACAATTCCTTATAGTTACTCCGATTGTATAATCAACTTCCGCCCGTTATTTTGACACCGACTTCTAACATCAGCATAATTTTTCTTATTTTGCTGTTTACCTTTGTTCTTTTATTCCTCCTGATAAAGCATTTTCTTCTGGGGACAAGACTCATTTTGCAAAATTCAGTAGAAAGAAGATAACAACGGCATATAACATTAGTTACATTACTAGAAATCATTACAGTAGCATCGTCATAATAATAAAAATAATAATAATAATAATAATAATAATAATAATAATAATAATAATAATGAACTAATAATAATAATAATAGATGAGACAGGATACAAATACCTGGGAATAATGGAAGGAGTAGATATAAAACACCAAGAGATGAAGGACACGATCAGGAAAGAAATATATGCAGAGACTCAAGGCGAATACTCAAGTCAAAACTCAACGCCGGAAATATGATAAAAGCCATAAACACATGGGCAGTGCCAGTAATCAGATACAGCGCAGGAATAGTGGAATGGACGAAGGCAGAACTCCGCAGCATAGATCAGAAAACCGGAGGAAACAAATGACAATACACAAAGCACTACACCCAAGAGCAAATACGGACAGACTATACTAACACGAAAGGAAGGAGGGAGAGGACTACTAAGTATAGAGGACTGCGTCAACATCGAAAACAGAGCACTGTGGCAATATCTGAAAACCAGTGAAGACGAGTGGCTAAAGAGTGCATGGGAAGAAGGACTAATAAAAAGTAGACGAAGACCCAGAAATATACAGAGACAGGAGAAAGACAGAAGGAACAGAGGACTGGCACAACAAAACCAATGCACGGACAATACATGAGACAGACTAAAGAACTAGCCAGCGATGACAATTGGCAATGGCTACAGAGGGGAGAGCTAAAGAAGGAAACTGAAGGAATGATAACAGCGGCACAAGATCAGGCCCTAAGAACCAGATATGTTCAAAGTATGATAGACGGAAATAACATCTCTCCCATATGTAGGAAGTGCAATACGAAAAATGAAACCATAAACCACATAGCAAGTGAATGCCCGGCACTTGCACAGAACCAGTACAAAAAGAGGCATGATTCAGGCAAAAGCCCTCCACTGGAGCCTGTGCAAGAAACATCAGCTACCTTGCAGTAATAAGTGGTACGAGCACCAACCTGAGGGAGTGATAGAAAACGATCAGGCAAAGATCCTCTGGGACTATGGTATCAGAACGGATAGGGTGATACGAGTGCAAACAGACCAGACGTGACGTTGATTGACAAAGTCAAGAAGAAAGTATCACTCATTGATGTCGCAATACCATGGGACACCAGAGTTTTGAAGAGAAATGAGGGAAAAAATGGATAAGTATCAAGATCTGAAAATAGAAATAAGAAGGATATGGGATATGCCAGTGGAAATCGTACCCATAATCATAGGAGCACTAGGCACGATCCCAAGATCCCTGAAAAGGAATCTGGAAAAACTAGAGGCTGAAGTAGCTCCGGGACTCATGCAGAAGAGTGTGATCCTAGAAACGGCACACATGTAAGGAAAAGTGATGGATCTAAGGAGGCAGGATGCAACCCGGAACCCCACACTATACCACCCAGTCGAATTGGAGGACTGTGATAGAGCAAAAAAAAAAAAAAAAAAAAAAAAAAAAACTAATAATAATAATAATAATAATGTTATTAATTAATTGGAAGGCTAGAGGTGGGTACACTCTAAGCATTCAACCAAATAATAATAATAATAATAATAATAATATAATAATAATAATAATAATAATAATAATAATAATAATAATAATAATAATCATCCTTTTTGAGTTAGAGTATGGATAATGAGACTCAAACATTTTCCAATTTTTTCCTTACCCGGATTATTTTCGTATGTGCCCAGAATTGCTTAATGCTTTACTGATCCTTACTACATTTTACTCCTGGACAATTTTTCCATGGACTATGTTACTCTAATGTCGTTTTTATCACATCCGTTTAAACTATTAAATTTTTAAACTCATTCTTACGTGTACTCTTTACTGATACATTATATAAATGTCTCTTACTCACTATTTCTCTTTCCCATGTTTATACCTGAATATTCTTTTGAGACAAAGTATTTCTCTCTCTCTCTCTCTCTCTCTCTCTCTCTCTCTCTCTCTCTCTCTCTCTCTCATATGAAGGTACGACCCTCACATACGCCAAACAAAAAGAAATTGTCTTCAGTGCGACGGGAATTTTCCCAAGAGAAGGAATAGCTCTACATCTGATGCATAAAAATAAAGGGTTAATGGTGACAGAATTCTTCTTTGGAAGAGCAGTCGTGTGATTATATCTCGGCATTTATAACAATGCTTACTCGTAAATCACACCATATACATCACTGGCTTTTTACAGAGATGGACTGTGATTCCAAGAGGATTATTATTCTTTGTTTATTGCATCCATTGACGAATAACTAGTCAAATAGCAGCATCTAGAAATTTAAAAGGCGAGGAAAATACAGGGGCACTTCAATGCAATTTCCTTGTTTTTTTTTCTTTATCTGTGAACGAGACAGAAACTCATTCTAGGTAATGATCCGCATATATTTATTTTGAAATCCGCAGTATTATCTCTCAGCAGCAATGATCAGGAGGGTTTTGTTGGTTCTATAACTCATTCCACTGACGCGTTGTGATTTCAGTTCTGAATTACAATATTTTGTGTTCACAGCAAATTTCCTTTTCCCTGATTTATGAACATTGTCGTTAGGAAAAGTCCCATGTGAGTATGAACTGAAATCACTCATGCAACATACAATTCGACTTTCCTGACAAAAACGCCGCTGATTTCAGATCTCTTAAAGATGATCATTATCCCCTGACTATTTCCCGCAGTGGGAAAGACCCGACTTGATGAGTGAATTTGGAGAACGGCTGCAATCAAACCTGAAACAAAAAACAGAATCCATAATAATATATCTCTCGTTCTATTCATTTCAATGGTTTCATTACTCACGGCAACCGTTAATCATTGCATTTTCTTTGATTAAATCCTTTATTCCATCCTGTGTCTTGCATTCCTTTTTTTTACTGGTTTGGGGGAAGGGCTGGGGAGGGTGGGTTGGTGTATGTTAGGAAAGGGGACTACTGGGGGGTCCTGGGGAGGCGAGGAGGGGTTGTACCTGAGGGACATTCAAGACATGAATCAGACCAGCGCTCCAGAATAGTAGGTATTACGATTGTTTGTGCCGGAAGTCACCTTGTTGCTAGCAGGTATAAAAACATGTTTTCGTCTGGTCGTAATCGCCAGCCCGTCTTCTGTACCCCAGTGGAGGCAGTAGACAGACAGTCCCACTTTTTCTCTTTCTGAACCTCCTCTTTTTCTTTTTTCTTTTTTATTATTTAGCTTTAAAGAGGAAGTTCTAGTGTAGGTTAACGTCCCTGATTGAAGAATAGCAATAAACCTTATGGGGCTTGTACAAGAAGCAATATTTTTTCCATACACGCATTTATCAAAAACTGATTCAGTATCATTTATGAGTCATCTCAATAACTAATTGTTTTATTCAACTTTTTACTCAAGTTTTTCTTACTCATTCTTGAGACTTTACCGACTGCATTGCAAGTTCATTCTTTGGCATTAATTCATCCCTTCTTTCAAAAGAATTGTATTGAAATATATGTATCTTTTCCTTGTATTTACTCCCATCATCCTATATGTGGCCTACATGTTTTCTTTATTATTTGCTTTGCAAGTAATTATATGCGTGAACATTTCTTGATAATGATTGTATTCAGTGCTATTTTGGTAATTCAAGTTTACCCTCTTCTCATTTTTCATGTCATTCTCCAAACGACTCCCATCTTCTGTAACTATTTACTTCAGAATAACCTTTCCTTAAATTCTTGTCTCATTCTCTTCGTTTATCCTTTCTTTTCTTTACTGGGTGGTATACGAACAATTCCAGATTCATTTAACCATTTACTTCAAAGCTTCTCGCGTCTTTTTCGTTTTTCCCGCCCTTTTTGGCAAGTATCCCTCCATTTCTGGTTTCCAAATGAATCCGACCTCAAAGAGAATATCCCGAAATTGCCCCAATTTTCCGCCACATAGAAGCCGTTCGTTGAATGAGGAGTGTTTTTCCAGTCCCCAGTTGAAGATGTTTCGCAATGGCAGGATTTGTCGAATTTCATTTTTTGGTCATTGCGGTCCATAGTAATGTTTCCTGTTGTCGGTCGCTTAATGCATATGCATCTCCTGTTTTTCTCATATGCTTGCGCCTCTTTCTCACATCATATATTTTTACTCATCACTTATTTTAGTTTACCGATGTGTACATGCTGCATTCCATTTTTACTCATTCTTTACTCACTGCATGACCAGTTACCTGCTCCTATCTACTTTTGACCGTCCTGTCCCTCTTTGGAGCAAGAGAAATTTAACTCCTCGATAACCCTTTCACGTTGGAAGGAAATTTCATTTTATGTCGTTCATCATAATTATTAAGTATTGTAAATGTTTCGGACGATTATTAAATCAAATTTTGAAAAAATGGGAAAACGTTTGAAAAGCAGCAGCAAATGCAGTTGCATGTATTGTTACCACTACACACAACTTCTGCGAGTACTGGCTGGATCCCACCATATGAAAGAGGGCTTGTCATGACCAGGATAAAGGTAGCTGATGAACACGACGAATTACACAACAATTTTAAGGAAAAGCTCTCTCTCTCTCTCTCTCTCTCTCTCTCTCTCTCTCTCTCTCTCTCTATGTGTGTGTGTGTGCTTGTCATTCATGAGAATCATTAAAAACATTCATTTAACCGAAGCAAATATCCGAACTCGAAAGAACGCTGTGCACACTGGAATTGCAAGACGAAACTTCAGTTCCGTGGCCCCAAGAAGCACCGGTTAACGAGAGGAAATGGAGTGTTTTGCCGTGTTCTATGTTACGGCACGTAATAAGACCTCCCCGATGAGTAAACTGCACTACGTTCAATTCGATGATGGTCGTCTACGAATGTTATTAGGTGCTTAAAGACATAGTGCTTCATTCTAGAAGGGGAGGGGAGTAATTACGGTGTGTGTGTGTATGTGTGTGTGTGTGTGTGCGGATGGATGGGTGGGTGTAGGTGTAAAGACACTGCCAATTCTATCGGTCATGACAATCTCGCACGGGAAAGGCGTGTCCTGGGAAATGTAGAAATTCAGATACTTTTGTCGTGTCTGGGTAAGGAGTGTTACCTACTGCAGTGAGCTTTGCTCCAGCGTGAAGAAACTGAATGTAAGTAATCTCTCTCTCTCTCTCTCTCTCTCTCTCT
>NC_087215.1:49508717-49513717 GCF_015104395.2 Macrobrachium nipponense | reverse complement strand
TGTTTCTTCCCAGCTTTCAGATTTATTTTCCCTCCTGTTTGTTTCAGATTTATTTACACTTCCGTTTTATTTCAGATTTGTATTCACGTCCAGCTTATTTCAGATTAATTTTCCTCATTTTATTTCAGATTCATTTTCACCATTTTATTTCAGATTCATTTTCTCTCCCAGTTTATTTCAGTTTTTTGCCTTCCAATTTATTTCAGATTTATTTTTATCTCCCATTTTATTCAAGATTTATAATCCCTTCTAGCTCATTTAAGATTTAATCCCCCTTCTGTTTATTTCAGATGTATTTTCCATCCTAGTTTATTTGAGATTTGTTTTTCCATCCCAATGTAAATAGATTTGTTTTTCCATCCCAGTTTTTTTTAGATTTATCTTCCCGCCCATCTTCTTTCTGATTTATTTCCGTCCCAGTTTATTTCAGATTCGTCTTCCCTCTCGTTTCATTTCGGATTTATTGTCTATCCAAGTTTATTTCAGATTTATATCCTCTCGCGGTTTATTTTACTTTTATTTTCCCTCCCAGTTTATTTCAGATTGAATTCCATCCCAGTTTGTTTTAAATTTACTTTCTATCCCAGTTTATTTCAGATTTATTTTCCCTGTACTAATTCAAATCAGATTTATTTTTCAATACAGCTTATTTTAGAATTATTTTCCTTCTCAGTTTATTTCAGATTTATTTTCCCTCCCAGTATATTTCAGATTTTTTCCCCAAATTTATTTCAGATTGAATTTCCCTCCAAGTTCATTTCAGACTAATCTTCCTTTTCCAGTTTTCTTTAAAGATTTATTTTTTACTTCCACTTTATTTTCAGCAGCTGTTTGCCACAAGAGTAAAGGAGAGGGAAGCCATGTCATTAATTAAAACCGGTATGGATACGCATTTAACAACTTGCTTTAGCAGATGCTGAGACCCAACATTACGTAAAAAATGCAAATTTTAATACCAAGGGATAGATATGAGTGATTATGAGTAATTTCGACGGATAGAGGACATACGAATCTACTTAAACACGGCCCCCCCGCCCCGCCCCCGTTAGCTAAGATGATGGGTCAATATTTGCCCTGCCCAGCGTTTTGCTTAAATTAAGCATATTTTGCGGCCGTAATCAAACCTCCTTCCAGGTTAATATGCAAATGTCCCTCTCATTACCAGCCTTTCTTGTAAGCCAACCAGTCAGCTTCTCTGGGTCTTGCCTGTCAGAAACGCTTCAGCTTTTCTTAGTTTCCCAACCTGAAGACAATGTCTCCAACCAATCCCCTCCTGCTGTTATCTGGGGCCCGCTCAGGATTCGCTTAAAAAAAAATCCTTGTTTTGTTTGACTAAAGTCTGATAGGATGAGTGTTTGATTGGAATGTACGACAGTACCACATGGAGTAGAGCGGGACCGCTCAAGCTCGTAACTCAAGACTGGGTAGTCGGTCGAACAGGGTAATTTGGTAATTTAGCTTAACTGGCAGCTTGCACGAAGAGGAACCACATGAGTAATGTCCCGATGTGAAATTGCCTGATTTCAGATGACTGCACCGGGTTATGAATCACGGTCGGATGGTCCATATCTCATATCATGGCAATTTGCTTCCTACTTACGTGATATAAGAGACAATACCACACCTAACCCTACCTGCCTCCAGTCCATGGTAAACACCCCCTCCATCCCTCTCCTTTCCCTACATCCCCGTCGCGAATTCTTCATTCGCCCATAATAAGATGCAATAAAACTATCACTTCTCGAGTTCATGGCTGGTGTTTAACTGTCTGCAAGTCTTTGCTGTATTAGTATATATATCAATTTTTTCCTTTGGCGATTTTCATCTTGCCTTTATTTCACCGAGGTAGTTTTGCTGGTTTCGTGCTATCCTAATTTTTAAGAGTTGTTTCAAAGAAGCAGCGTATTGTGTATATCTGCTAAACCACAAACAGATAATACCGTGATAAACAGATCTGTTTTTAATGAAGTATATTGTTTTTAACTGCTTTGAAAGGCTTCCGGACTAAGCAAAGAGTGATTTCAGCATTTGTCGATAAGTTAAATCAGAACTAAATACATGCATTATGAAAATATTAAAGTCGGTATCCAGAGAGAGAGAGAGAGAGAGAGAGAGAGAGAGAGAGAGAGAGAGAGATACTCTTCTAGCTATATTAAAGCGTTCACTCTATACCGTAGCAAAAGACGACAGTACGATTCACGTGCTGAATGACCTACAGAGTAAGCAAAATGCTTTTGAAACAAGATGCTTAACATTTCTTTTAAACAGCAGATTTACAAATTGATAATTTTTCTAAATCTCAAGCTAGAAGGTTTCATTTGAACAACCTGTCAAGAATTACGTAAAAAAAAAAATAAGTAAAAGATAGGTTGATAGATATATCGAAACTTTATGAATTTTGTGTGCTTTGAGCTTTTCCTTTCGTTTTTGGTTAATTTCGTCGCCTGCAAATTGCTGACTATGAGCAAGTGAAATATAGTGAACTTTGCATTCACATTCGTGATTAGCGGCCAGTAATACTGCATAATAATAATAATAATAATAATAATAATAATATAATAATATATGTGTACGCTGGAAACAGACCTTCTTTCAAACAAGTTTTATTAAAAATAATGGCAGAATTCACAGAATTGATTTTGTACAATATTCTTTCAATTCTCCTTATGATTTGCCTTTCTGGCACGCTGGTATTATAAAGCAGCTGTCCAATGTTCATCCTGCTGTAGGTCGTCAACGGAAATTTCGGGGCGGGCTGGTGTTATCAAAAGCAAAACTGGTTATCAGGGACAGGCTGGGGTCGTCAACAGGTATACAGGTGGGTTTCGTAGGTCGGGAACAGGCCGTAGTCGTCAGGGTGTTCTATCCGGTATTTCTTGTTATTTCTTCGTTTCTGGTTTTCAAGGCGTCTACATGTTTCGGCCACCTCGTTTGGCCATCTTCGGGACGGGATCGCTGAGTGCAATGGTCTGTATCAGATGTATTCATGCTATTTATTGCATTCGGTTGGCTTGAAGAAACAGGTACCTCACTTTTTCATTGGGCAATACCTGTGACGTCACGAGCGATGTCATCAGGGGGGCCCTCCCGTTTGCTGGTTGGCTGTCCTCTTCGTGGGCGGAGCCTCATCCTTATTGGTGATGGTGGAGGTCCCCTCGAAGGGCGTGCTACCAGGTCGTCCTCAGGGCAAGAGCTTGAGCTGCGATCACCCTCAGGGTTACTAGGGACGTCCTCAGGATGAGAGCTAATGCTTCTATCATCCTCAGGATCCCTTTGGTGCGATGGTCGTTGTGGGGCGGTGTCTGCTGCTCTCCTGACGGTGGTGGGGAGGAGGAAGGTCTCCTGTGTGATGTTCAAACTGGGCTTCTCCCTCCCGATGTGCAGCGCTTCTAAGATTCGCAAACGACGTAGATCGGGTGCCTGGTCGATAACCTCGAAGTTACCGACGATGTCGCTGCGTCGGATTCTTTTTATTATGGGCAGTCCTTGCATGATTAAATACCGCTCCTTCCTGCGCGTGACAGGAGATCCTCTTGGAGAGGCGCATTGACGTCATCCCGATGTAAGTTCCGAGGCATCCTCGGATTGGGCACGTGTATCTGTAAATGACGTAATCAGGAATCACGTTTCCCCGACCGACAACAACAAGCAGATCAACTTGATCATATTTTATACAAGTAAAAAAAACACATGCAGTCTTATGAAAAATAACCCCGCACCGGTTGCAGGATCCCTTGAAGAGGACGAACGTCATTTACAGATACACGTGCCCAATCCGAGGATGCCTCGGAACTTACATCGGGAGTGACGTCAATGCGCCTCTCCAAGAGGATCTCCTGTCACGCGCAGGAAGGAGCGGTATTTAATCATGCAAGGACTGCCCATAATAAAAGAATCCGACGCAGCGACATCGTCGGTAACTTCGAGGTTATCGACCAGGCACCCGATCTACGTCGTTTGCGAATCTTAGAAGCGCTGCACATCGGGAGGGAGAAGCCCAGTTGAACATCACAGGAGACCTTCCTCCTCCCCACCGCCGTCAGGAGAGCAGCAGACACCGCCCCACAACGACCATCGCACCAGGGAGGATCCTGAGGATGATAGAAGCATTAGCTCTCATCCTGAGGACGTCCCCTAGTAACCCTGAGGGTGATCGCAGCTCAAGCTCTCGCCCTGAGGACGACCCTGGTAGCACTCCCTTCGAGGGGACCTCCACCATCACCAATAAGGATGAGGCTCCGCCCACGAAGAGGACAGCCAACCAGCAACGGGCCCCCTGATGACATCGCTCGTGACGTCACAGGTATTGCCCAATGAAAGTGAGGTACCTGTTTCTTCAAGCCAACCGAATGCAATAAAAAGCGTGAATACATCTGATACAGACCATTGCACTCAGCGATCCCGTCCCGAAGATGGCCAAACGAGGTGGCCGAAACATGTAGACGCCTTGAAAACCAGAAAAGAAGAAATAACAAGAAATACCGGATAGACCCCTGACGACTACGGCCTGTTTTCCCGACCTACGAAACCCACCTGTATACCTGTTGACGACCCCAGCCTGTCCCTGATAACCAGTTTTGCTTTTGATAACACCAGCCCGCCCGAAATTTCCGTTGACGACCTACAGCACGATGAACATTGGACAGCTGCTTTATAATACCAGCGTGCCAGAAAGGAAAATCATAAGGAGAATTGAAAGAATATTGTACAAAATCAATTCTGTGAATTCTGCCATTATTTTTAATAAAATAATAATAATAATAATAATAATAATAAAAATATTATTATTATTATTATTATTATTATTATTATTATTATTATTATTATTATTATTAGCACGAGGCCATATGCATGGAATATACAAAGAAGAGGCATTACAGCAGAAAGACACACTAGATACATGAGTTAAAAGTGATAAAAATGATAATTGGCAGTATCCACAAAGTTACTGAGGTAGTAATGGTGAAAAAAATAGTAATTAATTTATATTGGTAGTGACA